>NW_022992023.1:216243-376243 GCF_902827175.1 Gymnodraco acuticeps
TAAACACTGCAAACGGGTCCCACAGACCCAAACAGCACACAAAGGTTAAAGGTAAGCATATAATAATGTTAAAATGTGCTAAATATATACACTGCAAAAAAACAAAAATGAGGAGTAAAAGTAGCCCCCGACTTGTTTTATTTTTTTTAAGTAGCTCTCTTCGGCCTGCTCAATTGCCTTCATCATATCAAACTGATCCACCATTCTGGCCCAAAAGTGATCTGAGTGACAAGAAGTCCACCAAGTTTCCCAATAGACTCCCATGTTAAATGTGTCTGGATCTCTTTTTTTCAGACCAGAAACAAGTAGACAAAGCAGACAAACTGCTGCCATCTCCACATTTTACACACACAATACAAAAAAACGCACAGATGTGTTCATCAGGGTTCCCTGATGCTTACTGTCAGGTAATTTCTTTGATAGGAGCCATAGTCTTTGAACAGGAGGCAACATTTTCAGAGATAAACCTATATATATTATAAGTAGCACACTCACTGGGGAGAGAGGACAGCAGTGCTAATAAAACATGTAGTGCTTACTTGTCAAGTAAGCACATGATTAAGGCAGTGTGAGACTGCTTAATATTCAAGCTATGGTCTGTTGTTGTACCATGCAGTGGCAAAAGTGCGCTTCTTTCCTGAAAAGAATCTCCCTGGAAAATGAACCAGTTTAACCTGGTTGGGTTCAGCGGACTGACAACTGTTCCTGAATCAATGCTGAATAGGTGATGTGTGCACACCTGTTCACATCTGCTCTTCTGCTTCCCACACTCTCTCCTTTTAGCAGTGTGCAGACCCCCGCGCATGTACGGCTATTTTGCTAGGGTGACGACTCGGTTAGCAATTCCTATAAAAAGGCAGCAGGGTATGGGAAAGGGGGAGAGGGGGGTCCAGTGTCAGAGCATGGACCCCCTCTCACACTGTGCCAGCTGTGGGAGCATTAACTCTCTATTTCAAAACATTTGTTCCTAGATGTTAACCTCTACAAAATATAAAAATATAAACTTGCATATGTTTGATACATAACATATAGTTACCAAAATTGCTTGTATGGAACATATTTCAGCAGCTACTTGGCCAATTAGTAAAATACTGTGGTTTTGGGATTATTGAGGAGTCTAAATCAATTTCTGACATTTGTCAGACTCAAATGTGCGTTTAACCTAAGTGGCCATATTTTAATCAATGGTGTTCCAACTTCAATCCACTTTGATGTTTGTGAGGAAGCTGAATTGGTTAGATTGGAAAGATACCCCAATACTTGCATTTGAAATAACTTTAATTCAGCTTTAAGTTGTAGAATATGAACACAGTTATCCAAACATGTTCAATTTAACTAACAGACACTGTGAAGGGATCCATAACTGAGAATTATAGAAAGGCAAGAACCATACCAAACTATTATAATAGACTATAGATAATAGTAGTACGCAGTGGCGTAAAAAGGTTGTGATTGGCCCCGGTGCAAATATTCTTTTGGGCCCCCCCCCCACGCCATCGCCCCAAACATAAGCACACACTGATGCGCTCACACACGCACGGATATACACAACCACTCAGAAGCGCAACAACAGCCTGCCCTGGCCTCAGACCACCACAGCCTGACAACGGCACAGCGAACTAAGAAGAGGATTAAACCTGTTTCCTTGATGTTTGTCTCTGGGGGATGGCCCGGTAGGCTTACATAGACCGGTTGCTATAATATAGCTTTTGATCTTGGCGTCAGGGGATCTCAATAGCGCCATGGAGTCCCCTATCGTTTGGGGCCCTTGGGGGAACTGTTGGACCACGGCCAAATCCAGCCTCTCCTCCTGGCTGGCTAGAGAAGAAAGTTGCACGGCCACGGATACAGCTTCAGTTGTCGAGCTAGATGGCAATGATGGTGGTGAGGCAGGTTAGCTATCGTTAGCCTCCGGCTGCCGCTGCACGACAACATTGTTAACGTTAGCGCTCGATTTCGAGGACGATTTATGACAAAAAAAACAGTCTATTTTTGTCAGTTTAGCTGTTAAATCTCCTTGTTCTCTCTTGTCCTTTCTCTTTTGAGCGCTGCTCTTGTGCTTTGGTTTGCTGTACATTATAAATGCAAGCTATTACATTTTTTTATAATGCTTCCGAACTTGCTGCTTCTAGCTACAGTACAGTACAGTACAGGTTGATTAGACGGTTCGCTCGTCACACAAGGTATCGCATGACATGAAAGGGAGCAAGGTCATTGGAGAGACAAATTACAAATTAATTTAGGTTGCTTGGTTACTTTGACGGTCAATGCCATTGGCCAATTTTTTTTTGCATGAGCCCCTGGCCGGCTCTGGGCCCCGGTGCGTTGCACCGGCTACACCGTCGGAACATGAGGAAAGTATCCTTACTTTAGCTGAGTTCATCAGTAACTGCCTGCTATGTCACACACTCACAATGAAACTTCAGTTAGCCTTTTTTGTTTCTAATTTAGACTGTTAGCTTTTGAGATAATTCACCTGCTCTTCCTTCATCTCCCGTTGGTCTCTGCACCTCACAGGATGTGACATCATGGCTGTGAAGCCCCTGTAGCTGTTCCTCTTTGAACTCGGAGCCTCATTAACATTAATGAAGGAATGAAAATATTCGCGTGTGTGGCCTAGCATTACTATACTTGTGGGGACCTAAATCTGTTTACACAGTCACGTGTGGGGACTCACCTCCCTTATGGGGACAAATTGGAGGTCCCCAGGAGGGGAATCATTACTTTTAGGGTGAAGACTTGGTTAGGTTTAGGATTAGGGTTAAGGGTTAGGTTAAGGGTTAGGGTTAGGCATGTGTTGGTTATGGTTAAGGTTAGGATAAGTCTCCAG
This sequence comes from Gymnodraco acuticeps, assembly GCF_902827175.1. NCBI lineage: Eukaryota > Metazoa > Chordata > Actinopteri > Perciformes > Bathydraconidae > Gymnodraco > Gymnodraco acuticeps. Next base: position 219,074 of record NW_022992023.1, read on the forward strand.
GAAATGCATGTAAGTCAATGTAATGTCCCCTGAAGTGATGTATACATGGTATGTGTGTGTGTGTGTGTGAACTGTTTGGTGGATTTTACTGCCAACGTAACATTATACTATCTTAGCACGGCCCAGAAATGCCCCATATTGTTTTGCTGTTAGCAAGGTCTCAACTTTATTTTGGAATAAACAGACAGCTCATGTTCAATGTCGACACACAGATGGCAGAGTGGGAGTGATTGTCCTGGTGGAGAGCCAGGAAGAGCAGCAGAGGTGTTAACCATGACATGAGGAGGGTCAACAGGACCACCTCGCACCAGTAAAGTACACTTTGAGAGGGGGCTGTTGGATGTCATAAGTCACGCATCATCAGTGTCTCTGCAGCTTTTAAAGCCACCTTTAACACACTCTCCAGCTCCACTCACACGATCAGGCTCTAGAAGGCTCGATGTGGACAAAGCTCGTTTGCCATTGGTGTTTTCGCATTAGCGCGTTGACACGAGTAGAGTAGTCTGTCCAAACAGCCGGCCAAAAGGCGTCATATTCAGTCGGAGAAATGCACATTCGACTTCCTTAACTCGTAGCTCTGTTGCCCCAATTACGAGTAACGTTATCACATCAGGTGTGCAGAGGTGGGAGAAGTACTCAGATCTTGTAGTTAAGTAAAAAAATACCTCAAGTAAAAGTATGATCATCAAAATATAGTGAAAGTAGCGACAGTAAAAGTAGTCATTGTGCAGATTGGTCCATTTCAGAATAACATATATGATATGTTTTATAATGATTGATCATGAAAGTGTTCTCAAAGCTGGTGAAGGTGCAGCTAGTTTGAATGACTTTGTATACTGCAGGGTAGCTTGTGGATTTACTCCAGGTGGAACTAAAGTCTGATTTAACACTTGATTATATTTCACATCATTCATCCAGATCTGTAAAGTAACTAAGCAGGGGAGAAAATGGTCATACAACGGTGCCGACAATATTATCGTTTAGAGCAATCATTTCCGGGAAAATGTATCCAACAAAATTAATTATCGTGAGGGGCCTATACATGAAACACACACACAAACAAATCTACAGACTCACTCCAAACTGCCAAATACATTAATTAACACACTCTCACTCTCATATACTCTTTGACTCTATTTTGGCCTAGTAGAACAATAAGCAGCAGACTTTTACTTTGTTATCATTTCTACTGGATCTTAGATCTGCGCATGCGCAATACGGGTCGGGATTGACCAACCGGCTCCCACTGCTCTGCTGTCTGTTAACGTTGTTAAGAGTGGTGGGGGCGGGGAGGGAGCAGATCGAAAGCTTGAGAGCGTGAGATTGAGAGTGAAAGCGTGTGTCACACGCCAGATGCGTGAGAGTTGGCAACCCTGTTCAAAGACAGCAAAGTTGTGAAAGAAGCATTCCTGGAGGCTGCCGACGCGCTTTTTGGGGGACAGTAAAAATAACAGAAGCATTTCAACAGGTTTTTGATATAATAAAAACTCAAGTTAAATACCGTTATTAATCAGCTGTAAGTTTTAGTTTGTTTGAACTTATTCATTATAATTAATGTACACAATGGTATAAGAATGCAAACTTAAATTGTTTATAGTCTATTATCAATTCAGGTTAAGAAACTAGTGTTGCTTGCATCCTATTTTAAAGGCATTTCTTTTTATACTCTACTAAAATGCAACAAAAAAAGGGTTTGATTCTATTAATGTTGTCTTTTTTATTGCACTCTGGCAGCAGATTCCTGTAGCTTCAGATCTGAGTTGTCTTATTAGGAAGCCTAATTTATACTTTTGTAGCAACACTATTTTTATATAATGGCAAAGAAAGGGTTCAGAGTCTTTTCTTTTGTTCCTGTGTCATATGTGGCAGCACTGTTCAATGTTTCTTGAAAACATTACCCACTGTAGTGAGGTGTGAATAAACTCCAACTCTGTATCAACAACACTGTTGTGTAACTTCAGTTAAATACTTGTATGTGTGTAGATTAGAAAGAGGTAAGATTTGGACTGGTAGATCTCGGCAGACTGGCAACTTTAAAAGTAGCTCTCGGTTCAAAAAAGTTGGGCACCCCTGGTTTAGAGTAACAACAGCTCAGTGACACTCACACTGTGCAGCAAATACATTTACAGTCTGACTGAAAATATATACTGTATATATTTAAATGTCCACTCCACCATGGAAATGACTGTGTGAACACTGTTCCATAATTACTGATGTCACAACCGCACATAATGCACACACACCACACACATATACACAGGAGATATGCATGTGTATCAGACCGTTAGCAGTGTGTGAGGTACATTTGCTCGCTGATTAGGAAAGACAGCATGACAGTATATCATTTAATTCATGTCAAACATTGTTTATAACGGAAAGCACACACACAGTAAGTGTGTGCAAACAAAAATACTCAGATTTATGTTTATGTTTATTAAGGATCCCCATTAGCTTTTGCTCTCGACAAAAGCTACTCTTCCTGGGGTCCGACACTTAAAACAATACAACAATAATACAACAATAATACAGCAACATTTAGGACATAAGTCCTGACATCATTAATAACATTAAAAACATTAAAAACATCACCAATATCATCAACAACATGCGATCAAATTAAATTAGGGTTCACAGCTTACAAGGGTACATGGTCATTAGTAGATGGCTCTTCAATCTCTTCTTGAAAGAGGCTCTGGACTCTATTTCAGTAAGGTAGTTTGGCAATGAGTTCCATTCCTTTATAGCTCTATAAGACACAGAAGAGTTCAGAAGATGTGTCCTGGGTTTAGGTGCCAGTAGATGGCCTGATGTAGCTTGTAGTCTTATGGTCATGCTCGTCTCTTGTGTAAACTATTTGATCATAAAAATACAGTGGTTTTTTGCTAAATTGGACATTTAAAAAAAAAGTGATAACACGAGATTGCAGACGTTTCTCAACTGGAAGCCATGATAGGCTTCTATGCATAACTCCAATATGAGTGTGCTTCGAACAGTGGAGAGCTAGTCTGGCAGCCTTGTTTTGAGCTATTTGTAATTTCTGTAAATGTGTTTTTGCTGCTGATGACCATATGACCGGACAGTACTCAAGATGTGACAAAACCAGAGACTGAATGACTTGTTTCAAAGTGGTTGGTGTTACATACTTTGTACATTTTCTCGCCACAGCTATGCTCCTTCCCATTTTAGTTACGATACTGTCAATTTGCTTTGTCCACCGTAAACCAGAATCAAGAACAATGCCAAGCAACTTGGTCCATGGCTTGGATATGTATTTGGCCGTCATTTTGAGCAGTTTACCATCCAAGTTGTCAATCCCAGGAGATTTATCATCGGACAGATGTAAAAGCATATTTTCAACATATTCTTCTGTAACATTGTGGAATTCAAACATGCACTGCTTTTCCCTCATGATACAATCTTTAATGATGTGATGTGACACTGTGTCCTTGACTGCACCCATGGCATTCCTCAGCTTGTCTACTTTATTTGTAATATAATCATTAAAATGATTTGCAATATCTGCTGGCTTGGTAATTAATTTACCCTTGGTTTCTATAAAAGAAGGATGCATGTTTGAGTTCCTCCCCATTATGTTATTCAATATTTTCCATAATTTCTTTCCATCATTCGTAGAATCACTGATTTCTTGCATGTAGTATTCCCTCTTTCTACATTTATTCAATTTGGTTACCGCATTTCTTAGTTTACAGTAATGTTGTTTGTCACATAGAGAACCTGTTCTGTCTGCAGTTTGTTTAGCATCATCTCGTTGGACCATTACACTTCTCATCTCGTCATTCAACCAAGGTGCACACTGTGACCGGGCAGACCATTTTCTCATAGGAACATGCTGATCGGCAATCCCCATGAAAGACTTCATAAATACTCCCAGTGCTTTTTCTGGGTTTTCCTCATGGCAAACATCAAACCATTGCACATTCTTTACCTCCTCTACAAATTGTTCCTGATTAAACCCCTTATAAGACCTTCTATAATTTATCTTGGAGCCAGCCTTAGGTATTTTGGTCTTGCGTACTATAGCAACTAGATTATGATCACTAAAGCCAACTGTGAGTGACAACACTTTAGTGCAGTGCTCTGGCCTGTTAGTATAGATGTGGTCAATGCAGGTCGTTGTAATAGCCCCATGTTTATTTGTAGCCCTTCTGGTTGGTGATGTTATTACCTGAGTCATGTTACACATTTTGGCAGCTAATGCAATCTTGTTCCACATGGGGCATTTCTCATTGAAGGCATTGATAGTCAGGTCTCCCATGAAATATATTTCGCTATTATACTCCGCTGTATTATCTACCATTTCACAAATACCATCTATAGTTTGAATTGGCACTCGGTGGCCTATAACGGCATCCAATTAATATGGGTTTTAAATTTGGCAATTGTATTTGTAACCATAAAGCTTCCATTTCATTTTTCATTAGGTTGTATCGTACTTTAGCTGGAATACGATTTTGTACATAGATCAAAACTCTGCCACCATTCTTATCTCTATCCTTTCTGAACAGATTGTAACCATGCATTGCAACCTCTGAATCATCAACAGATGAGTCCAGGTGTGATTCTGAGATAGCCAGTATGTGTATATTATTTGATTCTACCAAATGGCAGAGTTCATGCACCTTATTCCTCAAACTACACACATTCAAGTGAGCAAGTAACATTCCCTTCTTTGGCAGATTAACAGAATGTGACATTATTGTCATGTGTTCATAATTAGTTCATATCAGATATCAGATATATCAGATACCTTAAAAGTCCAGTGATACAATTAGGTTCTGGAGTGCTGTGGGGGGCGGATTATCAGCTTGTCATGCCTCAGGAAGGCAATCTCTCCCCTCTCCCGCGCTTCCCACAATTTAGGGAGTAGCTCTTTCCTTTTCATTCTGACTGCTTCAGTGTAATGTTCATTAATGTAGATGTTCGTCCCTCTTAGATTTTTGGCTCTCTCCAAAACCGCTGATCTGTCCTTGAACCTCAGGAACGTCACTACTATGGGTCTGGTATTGTTAGCGGCTGGCTTCCCAGTGCGGTGAGCTCTCTCAATCTCAATGCCTCGTTGAAGCTGGAGTTTGTCCACAAGAATGTCTTTCACCTTTTCCTCAGTTTGCGCCCAGGTCTCCCCAGGCTCCTCACCGATGCCGTCAAGAACCACGTTGCTCATTCTCGATTGTCCTTCTGCATATTCCATTTTGTCAGTGACAGCTGACAGGCCGTCACTATTTCTCAAGATGTCAGCTTGCATAGACTTACAGTGTACAGACTGTTTCACATTTTGAGTTTTCATGTCATCTGTATCCTTTTGAGTAAATTGAATGCTAGACCTGATTTCCTGAACCTCCCTTGTAATGGCATCCAGCCTTGTGTTAGTGGAATCCATAATCATTTTAACAAAGCCTCTGAAGTTCTCCTGTTGCTGCTGTAAGAGTGCAGTAAACATGTCTTTCTGCTGATTTAGTAACTCTGTTACCTGAGCAAGAGAGACCAGATCCTCCTCTGGTTTTCCTTCTTTGCTGTCCATCTGCACCTTCTTTGGTGGCATACTGAAAGCTGTGGTTGGTGAGATAGCTCAGGGTAGATGTTAGCTGCTGCAGATAGCTCCGGGTAGATGTTAGCTGCTGCAGATAGCTCCGGGTAGATGTTAGCTGCTGCAGATAGCTGATGTAGCTGTTAATGACCCTCAGTCCGGCTCATTAACATCTGACGGGGGAAATGTAGATGATTTTCAGCGTTGAGCGTCACTGTGAGTTTTGGACCACAGATTTATTTTCTAAACAAGTGCCGAGAGCGGCGGAAGTTTTGTTATGTGTTGTGCTGTGAGCGGCGGTTGTGCGTGTCACCCAGCTGAGTTTTAAAATATCTCCTGCTGATGTTCATTACATCCCGACTGGATTATTGCAACTGAAAAAAGAGTAGATCAATTACTAAAGGAAGAGCCACCATGGTATCAAAAATACTGTGTATTTGTTACATTTAATCACAATGTGCAATTGTGGCTTGTGCAGTACACTATTCATTTAGCAGTGTGTCTTTTGTGTTTCAGGGTCGCACTGACCACTGTGTATTTTCAGTTACAGCTGTAGTTATGGCTGAGCTCTGTCACCCCCTTGTAGTCACAGTTCAGCATCCTTCAGGCTTTTGTGGCTGAAGTCATTCAGACTGAAGTCCAGCAGTCTGAGTTGAGTCTAAAGGGGAGAAACAACACAAAATAACTAAAGCATACGAGTAAACCAGCACATGTTTGACCATCTGATGCCTTGTTCAATAACTCCCTCTCTTTGTCTCGCTGCAGTGAACAGAGTATCTGCCAGGCGCGAGCCGCCGTCATGGTGTACGACGACGGAAACAAGAAGTGGGTCCCAGCGGGGGGGTCCACTGGATTCAGCAGGGTCCACATCTACCATCACACCGGGAACAACGCCTTCAGGGTGGTGGGCCGCAAGATCCAAGACCACCAGGTGTGTGTGTGTGTGTGTGTGTGTGTGTGTGTGTGTGTGTGTGTGTGTGTGTGTGTGTGTGTGTGTGTGTGTGTGTGTGTGTGTGTGTGTGTGTGTGTGTGTGTGTGTGTGTGTGTGTGTGTGTGTGTGTGTGTGTGTGTGTGTGTGTGTGTGTGTGTGTGTGTGTGTGTGTGTGTGTGTGTGTGTGTGTGTGTGTGAGTGTGAGGGAACCTCATCTGAAGCGCAAATGCGGCTCACCTACAGTGTAAGCGCGCCACAGTTTTGCCGCTGCGAGGCTCCACTAGCATAATTAATCTCTTAATCTCAGTTACACATTAAGGAATCAGACATGTTATGTATGAGGGGCCGTACAGGCCGTAATTCATACTGGTCCTCTCACACTCATACATTCTCCTTTTACATACATACATTTTCACTCTCATATACATATTATCATATTTCAATGCACACATTCATAAATTGTTCACTCACACATTTATACATTTTGTTCTCGTTCAATGTTTACATTTAATATTATAAATAATATATGCATGTCTGAAGACAATATATGTATGCAAGAGAAGAATGTATGTATGTGGGAGATGAAGTATAGTGGAAACGGAAGGAGTATGGTTGAAACGGAAGGCAGGTCATTATCGCGCTGTGTTTGGCTCAGAAGGTCGAGCGGGGCGGGCTCATGTTCAGAACTTCTGATTCAAATCAACACGATGGAGGGAGATGAATCTTCGGACCATTTGTTTTTCTTTATTAAACAAGTAAACGGAAGAGCGTCTGAGAGGCGTTTTTGCTTTTCGTTTTAGTTATTACATCGTTTCAGATAATAATAATAATAATAATAATAATAATAATAATAATAATAATATATATGTATATGAGAGTGAAAATGTATGAATTTAAAAGGAGAATGTGTGTGAGAGGACCAGTATGAATTACGGCCTGTACGGCCCCTCATAGTTATGCCTAGCACTAGCACCACCGGCTCCCTGCAGGTTTCAGTCCCTAAATAAGGCATGAGTGATTATGGGATTAATCCACATTACAAATTATTTTAGGGGATTTTAGCTATAGCAGATGAACATTTTCTTACATAATTTCCTACACTTCACATTCAGTTCAAAATGCATTCTAAATTGTGTGTGTTGAGAGGATCTGTTCTTGTGCAGGCCTAAAGGTTGTCTGAACAACTCTTTAGATTCTGCTCAGGGTAAAAATACTTTTAGCCCCACGCCAGTGTCACTTTGTGTGAGGACAATTCCAGGGAGGTGAGGGTTGCATCAAGATGGAGAAAAAGAGTGGTTGATGTACAGCTCTTGTTTTCAGGTCTGCATTTGTTTTGCCAAAAATGTCAGCCTTTCAACATGTCGTCCAACTTCTGTCACATTAGGAAACATACACAGCATACATTGTTCTTGGTGGCTCCTTCAATTAAGCTGCTGATTGTGTTCATGGACCTTTTCTAGTCTAAAGGATGTTTACACTTTTCTCCTCCCTTTCACCCTGGCTCCCTGCTGGTTTTCTCCAGGTGGTGATAAACTGTGCCATTCCCAAGGGGCTGAAGTACAATCAGGCCACGCAGACCTTCCACCAGTGGAGAGACGCCCGGCAGGTCTATGGCCTCAACTTTGGCAGCAAGGAGGACGCCAATGTCTTTGCCAGTGCCATGATGCACGCTCTGGAGGTGCTCAACTCCCAGGACTCAGGTGGGGCTGCCTTTTTGTTACCGTGGAGCCACTCTCAAACGTGACGCTGGTCTTGGGCAAGCAGAATATTTTTTTTATCCTCGTACAGTGTTGGAAAGCAACATTACATCTACTCAAGTACTGTACTTATTTACAAAATGTGACAAACCAGAAAACAAACTATTAGGCTACATATTGTTTAGTAGTTCATTATTTGTAAATCAGGCATATTTAAATAGACTTGAGAGATAATTCATATTTTGTCGGATAAAAACGCCGGGGTGGCGCTCTTACGCGGTGTCCATGCTTTCGTCTTGCGAAAAGGGGTGTTGGGTAAATCTCAAACTAAAATGTTAGCAGTAGTAGACGATGGCAGTGTGAGTGCTCATTAGTGCACTCTGTTGAAAAGGCTGCTAGTGTGATGTGATATCAGTATGATTTCTTTATCATCTCACGCACAAACACACACACACACACACACAGGCGCCTATTAACATTTGTGTATAACAGTTTGATGGAAGTACTGTATAATGACCTTTATTATGTCCAGTGTTTCCCACAGATCTGACATATACTTGTGGTGGTAGCCAGGCACGAGGGGGGGGGGGGTGTGTGAACAAAACCTTGGGGTCCGAATGTAAACAAAGCTGTCCTCACCGCAGAATTCTCCACACGGCATTTTGTTGTTGTTCAGGAGGCATAGAGCGAGGGATTATTGTCCACTAGTTAATCGATCGCAGATGGCGTCGTGCTCGTAGACGGATACAAAAATAAATAAATGGGTTGCGAAATATATTTTGGCGGCCGTTAATATACCTGGGCAGCCCGCCCAAGTAAAGTCTATGTGTGGGAAACCCTGATGTCTCAAACAATGATTTTTTGCACCGATACATTGTTATACAAATGTGGTGCCAAATGTAACGTTATTTTTAACCACTTTGGAGTTCATTAAAATGGTCAAAGATGCCCTCAAATACCAAATTATGACACCAAGACAAACAGCACACCAGAGAAAGTAATTTCTACCATCGAATATCAAAACATTTATAGATTTCTGCATGAATTGCATTTTTGTGCGATTGGTTGACAGTTTGACGGTTGGGACACGTCTCAGATAGCTCCTGAGCGTCAGTGTGTCCTCTGTCCTCTGACAGCCTCAGTCTGTTTGTGGCTCATGTTTCATGAGTACTGCAGCTCATTTTAGACACCCAGGTCAAGTTTCCATTAATGGTCTCAGTACAATGACTCATCACATGAACACAGCCTGGATTATTTTCTTAGAAAAAGTAAAAAAATACTATGAACACAATGGTTAAAGTATCCAAAGAATAAAGCTCTCTTACAGAATACAAGTGTGATATCATTATATATAACTGTGAGCATTCTGGCTCACACTAGGGTTACAAATGGACGAAGGAGAAGGTGGTTTGTGAAAAATAAAACAGTTTATTGCCACGGAGGGGGAAGTTCACAAAAACAACAATTTATAATTAGCCCCGCTAGGTCCTGAGGCTGCTCGGGGTCCGTGGATCCTTCTCTCAGGATCCAGCCTACTGCAAGCGAGAGAGCAGAACCAGGTTAGCAGCATTTATACTGAGAGCCTAATTACCTGATTCTGCTCAGCTGTCTGGTCTCCGGCCGAGCCACTCCCATCACTCCAGCAGCCGGCGCCCCTTTCACACCAACGCGGTACCCGTTCTAGCTCCGTGCTTGCGCTCTTCTGGTTCGGAACCAGTTTTTCTTTTCAGCCCCCGTTTTGTTCACACCACCCAGAGCCCGACTGGTGATACCGTGGCTGCGCCATGACGTCACCGTTTACATCGCTGATTTTCTCCGCAACGGCGCTCACAACAACAACAACAACAACAACGGGGGACTGCGTCGGGTCGATGATCGTGTTGTTAAATTAAATAACTACTTCTCAACCCTTATACTTTTCTCCATGAGTGCCCTGGTTCATTGTTTATTAATTTGTTTCATCGGCATTTACCAACCGCTGCAGTGCTGCCCGCTGTTTGGCATCACAACCAGTGGCGTTTTCTCCTGGAGGCCAAGGGAAGCCAGGCTTCCCCTGTTTTTTCGAATTGTAGTTATAATTTTAATAAATAAATAAAAACACTTAGTTTAGTTTCGGAAATTCTTTGTTGTGTGTTGCTGCCGGCCCGTCTCTCCCCCATTCTCATTGAGTATTTTACAAAGAGTGAAACAGCGCCCCTCTAGATGTTATGGTGAAACAGTAGATTGCACTCTCTGTTGCGAGAGGAGGCTAGCCGAAATTGGCTTCCCTTGGTGAAAACAAATGGAGGGATTGACCAATCAGATGAGGCTCACGTCATGCCCATACAGTCTATGGTCATGCCCCTGCCAACCTGTGATTAGTCAGGGCCATGCCAAGGGAAGCCAGAGGCGGCTGGCTTCCCTCACAATCCAATCAAATCGCATCAACTTAGTGTTGCAGTGACGCGTGTTGACCAGGGCATCCTAAAACCTTGGTTTCTCGTTTCCCCATGGGTTTCCCTCGGTTTCCCTCGACAGAAAGCAATGCGATTTCTCCATAGGATTTTGGAAAATAGCTTGAAATAAGGTCAGTGGAAAACGAACCTGTTAGATAAATGCACGTTGTGTTCAGTCGGATAATATCCACATGTCTACCCTACTTTTATAATTTTCGAATCATAAATCTAATCGATAGAAGATAGATAGCGCCACTGCATCACTCTCACCGCCGTTTGAAAATAGCAAGCAACTGAAGCAAGTGCAATTATGGAGGGTGGAGATTTGGAGTATTTCATCCAAACTGGAGCTGTGTACAGAGAGGTAAAAATGAGCGAGTCGGACGTAAAACGTTAAAGGTCTCCTGATTTAGTTTGTGAATGAATGCTTATTAGAGTTTGGGCTGGAGAGTGCGTGCGGACCTGTCGGTTAGATAACAGGCGTGTGTAAGTCCTGCATCTGATACAAATGTGTGTAAAATGATACCGGGTGCTGTAATCACTCATCTGGTTACGTTATTACATTGACCACCACACCCCCGACCAAAAAGAAAGGACGTATTATTGGCTTCCCCTAATTTGTTTCCCACGCCACGCTACTGATCACAACGCTGTTATGAAAGTTTATTTAGTATAAAATGTGATGTTAGCATAGCAACCGAAGTTAAACTGACAATCTTGACTACTTGTTGCTATCCTATTGTGGCATAAGCCGTTTTCTACAGGCAAATTTTACCGGCGTATTTTTCCTTATGATTCTACTTGTGATAGTAGGACATGACAACCTGTGCAGCCCATGTATCGATTCCACTCGGCTTCCCGGCAAGAACCAATACTTTGCGCTTACGTCGGAGGAGGCGAGATTAACCTGAGCTAACAGTTAAAGGCGAGTACGACTATGGTCCCCTCAAGACATCCACAGCTCTTCATTTTAGTATCTTTGAGTCTTTCCTCACTTGTCCAATGTTAAAGACAAGCACAGCCATTTTAACAAGAAAAATCTAAGAGTAATAATGAATAGAATCATCAATGAATAAGTAATTTTAGAGGGTATATGTATACACTGAGGCCCTCTGTATTTGCATATACTTGATATAACCAATTGTTGTTATTCCATTCAAATCAGTCATATAAGGATGACATTTAGCCTAATTCCTACTTTTAAGATGAACCTAGACGCTCCATAGAATACAATGAATAGTGATATTCTTCATGCTATCGCCGTCCTAAATAATGACAACTCACACATTTAACAGTATGCTATTTGTACATATTCAGCAAGTTTAGCCACTTTTTTTCTATCTAAGGGTCGTAGCACTGCAACATCTCTTTACCTTGTACATGGTGGATGTGGGCCCCTACCCACATCCACAGCTATTCTGCTACCCTTGCGGGACATCATGCAATTCAAATTAAAAGCTGCACGATTGTGTGATTGTGTGATTGTGTGTCTGGTGTTGGAGGTTTGTCTTATCTTGATCGCCTTTTTATCAGCATTTTGGATTGTTTGGATTGTAGTATGTACAACAACTGTTGAACATTCTCACCCTGCAGAGGAACAGGAGCCTTGGTCTTGCTAACTTAATCGTGTCTGTGTGGGGAGACCAGGTCAGATCCTGACTAAAGTGAACCCATGGGACCTGAAGCTGTTGTATCTCTCCCTTGTAGTCCCATTGAGATTGATGGTGGAGCATCCTTTTCCTTGTAGCTCACTGTCCTCAATCAAGCTCCTTGGTTTTGCTGACATTGAGATGAAGGTTGTTGTCACGGCACCAAGATGTCAAGCCTCTGATCTCCTCTTTGTGGCCGTCTCATTGCCATTGGTGCCCCGGTGGATGACATCTTGTCATCAGCAAACTTGTCAATGTGTTGGAGCTGTGTGTGGCCATGCAGTCGTGTGTGAACATAGAGTAAAGGAGAGGGCTGAGCAGGCAGCCCTGAGGGGCTCCGGTGTTGAGGGTTAAGGTGGAGGATGTGGCCTGTCAGGGTCCAATCACAGAGGGAGGTGTGTGCAAGGTCTCTGAGCCTGATGGCAAACTCGGAGGGCTTTGGTCAATGTGGTAGCAGGCAGGGCGACTTAACACACCGAGGTGGATAGGTCAGTGAGGGTGGAGGTAATAGAAGTTTGATCAACCAACTAAAGCACTCCATAATGGTGGAGGTGAGTGCTTCTGAGCAGTGGTCATTCAGGCAGAGAGTGGTGGACTTCTTGAAACATGTGGGGACTACAGACTGAAGCTGCCAGATGTTCTGCACACACCTCGGTCAGTGATGCCATCAGGTAGGTGCCTTGTGTAGAAATCCTTTTGAAACATCTGAACACATCAGTGTTCATTTTGGCAGCTGTTTTTGATTTAGTCTTAGTCTTAGTCTTTAGACGAAAATGGTTATTAGTTTTAGTTACATTTTAGTCATTTCTATCCTTCATAGTTTTAGTCTAGTTTTAGTCTACGAAAACTCAAAACGTTTTAGTCTAGTTTTAGTCTACGAAAACTCAAAACGTTTTAGTCTAGTTTTAGTCTATGAAAACTCAAAACGTTTTAGTCTAGTTTTAGTCTACGAAAACTCAAAACTAGTCTAGTTTTAGTCTACGAAAACTCAAAACGTTTTAGTCAACTTTTAGTCAAAATGTTTTCTCTCTTTAAACCAATTCAGTTAGGCAAATACAGGTTTCTGACATTGGAATCAAGGTGACAGCAAGTGTTGAAATTCGTAAAGCAACATTTCACTCTCTTAACACTTTACTTGTGTAATATCTAGGGATGGGTATCGTTAAGGTTTTCTACGGTACTACTAGTCTTATCGATGCTGCTTATCGATCCGGTACTTTAACGGTATTCTTGTATTTACTTTTTTTTTTTTTTTTAAAGGGAAAAACTAAACAAATTGTTAACCGAATTAATTGTTTTATTTAAATGTGAAATAAATGAAATATATATAATGATGTTAAAATATTGTACTGTACTTGAGTAAAATGTTGAGGTACTTTACTGGAGTATTTAAATGTTTTGCTACCATGTACTTCTACTCCACTACAGTTCATAGGTAAATGGTGTACTTCTACTCCACTACATGTATTTAATACCTTATGTAGAGTGTCTCTATACTTCTGAACGCTCCGTCCCCGGCAGATCTCTGTGTGCCCCGCCCCCTCTCTCTCACAGAGAGACACATGAGAGGTTTCTCAATACTCTAATTTCCCCTCCTCGACTCCTTTCCTCGACTCCTATCCTCAATACTTAGTCCCGCCCACAGGAGATGCGAGCGGAGGACTGAGGAGGGGAACCACCGAGGAGAGAGGAGGGGAAGCAGCAGGCGGTTAGAGAAATGAGAACTCCTCTCCTCTGAGCGGTCATTTTAAAGAGACGTCCATTAATGATGACAGGAGGCACAGCAGCCCTCTGGCTGATGGACAGATGTGTTCATGACCACTTATATATTTACTTTTAATTCATTGACAGTGCGGTATAATGAGACGATAACAGGCTACAGATGCGGACACACACACACATATATATTTATATATATAAACATATACAATTTCAGAATCAAATAAGTATGAGAGCACTCTCATAATAACGTAACACAATCATAGACTGGATATATCCCCCCCCTCTCTCTCTGGTCGCTAGTTCGAATTGAAATTACGGGCCAAAAGTTGTATTTACAAGTATTAAAAGTAAGCATAGGACACCAAACCAACTGAGACCCGTCTGTCCACCGCATCTACGCACTTTACAACACACACACACTGTACAACACACACACCTACACACTGTACAACACGCACCTACACACTGTACAACACACACACCTACACAATGTACCACACACACACACCTACACAATGTACAACACACACACTGTACCACACACACCTACAGCTCCTAAAGCATAATCAGGCTACAGCCGTTGTGTATTTTATTATGTGAAGCACTAAATGGTCTTAGAAAAATATCGACTCTTTGTTTGTAGATATCTACTAAACTAAAGCAAATACATACAGAGAGTAGGCCTGTTATACTGAGTGATATATATTATACACACTGCTCTGCTTTCTGCACGGACCTCACAGCTGTTCTCACTGGAAACATCGCGTTGCGATGAAAGCAGTTCCTAAAATAATATCCAGGGGATGCATGCAGAGCTGTCATTGGCTGAGATAAGTCCGGCCGTGCGTAAAGCCTCCACCGTTCCCGGAAATGCATCCGCGGAGGAGCCGTGGAGGACCCATCAGTGTCTCCTCGGTTAGAGCTCCTCCAGAGAGCCTCCTCGACGCTCGATGCTCGGTCCTCAAAGTGCATTTAGAGAAATGAGATGTCCTTCAACATGGCGCGCTGAAATCCATTTCCGGGTCACTACCGGAGGACCGAGAAGTCGAGGAGGGGAAATTAGAGTATTGAGAAACCTCTAGGGAGATCGCTCTTCTGGAGTGAAGGGAGCGGAAATAATGATATTGCAAGTTAGAAACGTAAGATGCATTTTGACAGACAAGACGGACAATTAACACCTTAGTCCCGTCTCGTCTCGTCAACGAAAACTAAAAATACATTTCGTCAAAGTTTTCGTTATCAAGAATCTATTTTTAGCTCGTCATCGTCTCATCTTAGTCATTTAAAAAAGGTTGTTGACGAACATTTTTCGTCATAGTTTTCGTTGAAGAAATTAACACTCGAACACATCTGCTCTGGATAGTATAAGTAGGCCGGTTTCCCTTGGCGTTTGGTGCATCCTAAGCCATTGTTGATTTCAAACCGTGCATAGAAGGTTCATTTGGAAGAGATGGTTCTTAGTCCAGACTACATGTTTCTATTGATGGAGCTGTGCTGTCAGACTCCTTGTCTCTGTATTGTCCCTTAGAACATCTACAAGCTCTCTGGATTATGAACATGGATTTCCAAATGACTCAGTAATCAGTTTGTGCTTTAACTTTATCAAAGACTTTCTCTGGTCATGTGAGGAGTGCCTGTAAAGGTAGCAGAATAGCTGTGGATGTGGGAAGGGGCCAATAGAGAATGCATAAGTACGTTTGTATGCATAAGGTCAAACATTTTGTGCTATGACCTTTCTAACAATAAGAGTTACAAATATACAACTGGCTTAAATTATCAAATAAAATACTGTTTGTAGTTTCATGATGTGTCATGATGAAGGACAACGGAAAGTCTGAAGAATATCACTCTATTCCTTGTATTCTCTGGAGAACCTGGTTAATCTTGAATTTTGGAATAAGGCTGTCATCTTTATATGACTGATTTGATTGGAATATAAACAATTGGCTATATCAAGCATATACAAATAAACTGCTCGAAAAAATTAAAGGAACACTTTTTAATCAGAGAAAAGCATTAAGTAAATTCAACTTCTGGGACATTGTTCTGGTCAGTTAAGTAGAAGATGAGGTTGTTAATCAGTTGAAGCTGCTTTGGTGTTAATGAAATTACAAGTGTACCGGTGCACAAGAGGGGCAACAATGAGACGACCCCCAAAACAGGAATGGTTTTCCAGGTGGAGGCCACTGAAATTGCTTCCACCCTCTTCTTTTCTGACTGTTTCTCACTAGTTTTGCATTTGGCTAGTGTCAGGTACCTGGACCCTTCAGAGGTTACAAAGGCAGTCTTACTCCTCCAGGATGGCACATAAATACGTGACATTGCCCTAAGGTTTGCTGTGTCTCCCAGCACAGTCTGAAGCGCATGGAAGAGATTCCAGGAGACAGGCAGGTACTCTAGGAGAGCTGGACAGGGCCGTAGAAGGTCCTCAACCCATCAGCAGGACTGGTATTTGCTCCTCTGTGCCAGGAGGAACAGGATGAGCACTGCCAGAGCCCTACAAAATGACCTCCAGCAGGCCACTGGTGTGAATGGCCTGTACCATTGTTTAATATGACCGCTTTGGTGGTGGTTTAGTGATGGTCTGGGGAGGCATATCCATGGAGGGACGCACAGGCATCTACTGGCTAGACAACGGCACCCTGACTGCCATTAGGTATCGAGATGAAATCCTTGGACCCATTGTCAGACCCTACGCTGGTGCAGTGAGTCCTGGGTTCCTCTTGGTGCACTACAATGCACGGCCATATGTTGCGAGAGTATGTAGGCAGTTCCAGGAGGATGAAGGAATTGACACAATTGACTGTACCCCATGCTCGCCTGACCTAATTCCAATGGAACACCTCTGGGATATTATGTTTTGGTCCATCCGATGTCTACCAGGTTGCACCTCAGACTGTCCAGGAGCTCAGTGATGCCCTGGTCAAGTTCTGGGAGGCGATACCCCACAACACCGTTGTGGAGCATGGTTCGGGATAATACACAGCACTGAGTACCATTTTGAGTTGCTGGAATGAAATTTCAGCAAAATGGAATTGCCTGCCGCATAATTTTTTCACTTTGATTTTCGGGGTGTCATTGAATTCAGCCATCTGTAGGTTGATCATTTTAAGTTCCATCAAATGATGTGGCATTCTTTTGTTCCTAACACATTACCCAGTCAAAATCAGTAGATATCCAGCATAATTTATTTTCCCATTGAGATCTGATGTGTTTTCAAAGTGTTCCTTTAATTATTTTTTTTGCAATAGTCTTTATAATGTTATGATTCATTGATTATTTATTCATTATTAATCTTAGATTTTCTTGTTAAATCATGTGAAAATGATGTGTCATGCTGCGTGTTGGCTGTGCTTGTCCTTAACCTTGGACATGTGAAGGAGGCCCTCAAAGATACTGAAATGAAGAGCTGTGGATGCAACTTTTGGTTTCACATTGGGGGAAATTCCTATTTGATTCCTGATGTGTCATTATTAGAGAGATAGAATATTGTGAAGAATATCATTTTATTTTGGCATCTTATGCAACAAATAGGTACATTTAAGGAAAATGTGAATAATAAATAGAAGGCTAGATGTCATCGCTGATCAGCTCCGTTGTTCCCCCATTTTTAGAGATTTGGGTATAGGAAAAGAGAGAGGGTTTTGTTTTCTGACACTTTGTGAGTTCCCTGACACACCGGGGACACATGTATAAAAGACATACAAAAGTGCATTTTGCATGATAGGACACCTTTAAATCATGTGAAAATATTATGCCAAGAGACCTGTTAGCTCATGGGATCACAGTATCTACAGTATCAACTGTGTTATTCAAAGATTATGTAAAATACAAACAAAAACTGTGTTTGGAATGGAAACGTTTGATATATAAAGCATATATATAATAATGATTATAATAAAAAACATTATTATATATAATATGTAGGTATATAATATTTTTTGATCTCTTAATCTAGCTTTGTGTCCTTCCCTTCACACAGGTACACCCTCAGGACCTCATTCTGACAGCCATTTTGGCTGCACTGGTTAGCTGTTGGGGGCTGGTGATAGCAGAGGGTGAAGTGAATAGTAAAGAAACGATTTTTATGAAGAGATAAGAGTCTCTGGTACATATAAATGACATTTTTGGGTGATTGGACTCTTTAGTTTAACACTAGAACCGCCAACGGGTACATTTTACCCGTAGCAGTTTTTTGATTGTAGGCTATGTAACTTTTTTTCAATAACATATTAAAGTCTCCCAGTCCGTGACTTTTCCTGAAAGTGTGTTATGTAGCACCCTCTGTTGTTAACAATTGTCAATATGAAGTCAGATTGAAAAAATCGCCAACAAAAAAAGCCATTTATACCCATATCCGCCAGCGGGTAATATTTACCTCATAGAAAATGCAGCGTAAACATGACGTGTTGCTATAGCAACACGTCATGTTGTGACCCAGCGGCTTACTCACCGCTGGGTCACCAGACCCTCCTTCCACCAACACACTTACCTCCTTTTCCCCTCTCTCTCCAAGTGAGGTTCTTACCCTCATTACCTCTGCCCGCCCTACCACCTGTCCTCTGGACCCTATCCCTTCAAACCTCCTTCAGACTATCGCTCCTGATATTCTACCGTTTCTCACCCATTTCATCAACACTTCTCTAACTTCTGGTCACTTTCCAAACAGTCTCAAGGAGGCAAGAGTAAACCCTCTCCTAAAGAAACCCACTCTCAACCCGTCTGATGTTATAAACTACAGGCCTGTCTCTCTCCTCCCGTTCCTGTCTAAAACACTTGAACGCGCTGTCTTTAAACAACTCTCCTGTTATCTCAATCAGAACAACCTTCTGGATCCGCACCAGTCTGGTTTCAAGGCAGGTCACTCCACAGAAACTGCTCTCATTGCTGTCACGGAGGAACTGCACACTGCCAAAACTGCATCCCTCTCCTCTGTCATCATTCTGTTGGACCTGTCTGCTGCATTCGACACGGTGAATCATCAGATCCTCCTTCGCACTCTCCAAAAACTTGGAGTTTCAGGCTCTGCACTTTCCCTCCTCACCTCATACCTGAAAGACCGTACCTACAGGGTGACTTGGAGAGGGTCTGAGTCCGACCCTTGTCAATTAACTACAGGGGTCCCTCAGGGCTCTGTTCTTGGTCCCCTCCTCTTCTCCCTGTACACAAACTCGCTCGGATCAGTCATTAGCCCGCATGGTTTTTCTTACCACTGCTACGCTGATGACACCCAATTAATTCTGTCCTTTCCCCGCTCAGAGACCCAGGTCGTCGCACGCATCTCTGCTTGTCTAGCTGACATCTCTCAGTGGATGTCTGCTTATCACCTCAAACTCAACCTTGACAAGACTGAACTGCTCTTCCTTCCGGGAAAAGATTGTCCCACTCTTGACCTAACAATCAACATCGGCACTTCAGTTGTTTCCCCGACTCAGACTGCAAGGAATCTGGGTGTGACCCTAGATAACAACCTGTCCTTCACTGCAAACATTGCTGCTACAACCCGTTGCTGCAGATACACGCTTTACAACATCAGGAAGATACGTCCCCAGCTGACACAGAAAGCGACTCAGGTTCTGGTCCAGGCTCTCGTCATCTCACGCCTAGACTACTGCAACTCTTTCCTGGCTGGTCTACCTGCATGTGCCATCCGACCTCTGCAGCTCATCCAGAATGCAGCGGCTCGTCTGGTCTTCAACCTTCCTAAATTTTCCCACACTACTCCGCTCCTACGCTCGCTTCACTGGCTTCCGGTAACTGCTAGAATCCACTTCAAGACACTGGTACTTGCTTACCATGCTGCGAATGGATCTGGCCCTTCGTACATCCAGGACATGGTTAAAACCGTACACCCCAGCGCGTGCACTACGCTCTGCATCAGCCAAACGACTCGCTGCGCCCTCGCTGCGAGGGGGACCCAAGTTCCCAACGGCGAAAACACGTGGGTTTGCTGTCCTGGCTCCAAGATGGTGGAATGAGCTCCCCATTGACATCAGGACGGCAGATAGCTTGCACATCTTCCGGCGCAAACTGAAAACTCATCTCTTTCGACTCCACTTCGAGCGATAGAACTATTAACGAAGCACTTTTATACTAATAAAGGACTGGCTTTTCTAAAGCCAGTTGAGTAGCACTTGAAATGTTTTTGCTCTATGAAACCTGATGTACTTATATGATTCTGTTTTCTTCAAGTTGTATTTTGTTGGACGAACGCACTTATTGTAAGTCGCTTTGGATAAAAGCGTCAGCTAAATGCAATGTAATGTAATGTAATGTCTACTGCGGTTCCTTATAGATAGAGAGAGAGATTGAGAGAGAGATAGATAGATACAAAACACAAAACACAACAAACTCTTACTGATATGTGATGGGTCCAGGCTCAAGGGCGTATGGCACTCTCAACTCTTTCCAGGACATGTCGGGGCCCTGCCTGCCAGTAGCTTTGCCGATATCTGTGTTGATAGGTAATAGATTAAGAGCGGTGAATCATAGAAACAGGAAGCGCTCAAACGTTTGTGTGAGTGTATCTAATTTAGCAGTGATTCCATGTCAGCCACAGCTTGTTACAAAAAACATGACTGATAGTGTGTTTAACAAACTTAAACTAGCCTTATTAAATGTCAGGTCTTTGGCAGGAAAAACATTTTTAATCAATGATTTTATCACTGAGCACAATCTCGATTTTATGTTTTTAAACAGAAACTTGGATTGAAACAAAATAACAGTGTAGCTGTTCTTATCGAATCAACCCCTCCCAACTTTAGTTTTATGAGTCAGGAAAGAATGCATAAGAAAGGGGGTGGAGTTGCTATTCTGTTCAATGATTCCCTTCAATGCAGGAAGACAGCGTATGGAAACTTTGATTCTTTTGAATATGTGGCCCTTCGGCTGAAATGCTCCTCTCGAGCTCTGTTCCTAAATATCTATAGACCACCCAAATACTGTGCAAGCTTTTTTGATGACTTTACTGAACTGCTGTCTATAGTGTGTATTTACTTTGACCGTCTAGTCATTGTTGGTGATTTTAACATCCATTTTGACAACCCCCAGGACAGAGGGGCTAAAGAACTGTTTTGTGTTCTTGATAGCTATGGACTGACTCAGCATGTGACGGAGCCCACACACAATAAGGGGCACACTCTGGACTTAATTATCTCAAAGGGTGTGAATATCTCTAAGGTTGTGGTGACTGATGTTGCACTCTCTGATCATTCCTGTGTTTTCTTTGAGAGCTCTATTTCTGTTCACAAAAATGTTCAAAAAGAGGTAACCACAAAGCGATATTTAACTGAAAATACTAGGGAAATGTTTACTCAGAATTTCTCTTCCACACTTGCCCCTGCCAACATTTCAGTAAATGAGCTAGTAGATCATTTTAATTCAAAAATTAAAAATGTTATAGATGCCATTGCTCCAACTAAGGTAAAGGAAGTGACTGGCAAGAAAATATCTCCATGGAGAAAGGCCATGACCGTGAAAACAGAAAAAAGAGAATGTCGAAAAGCTGAACGCAGGTGGCGAAAAACAAATCTCCAGGTTCACTTTGAAATCTATAAAGAGAGACTTGGCCTTTATAATTTGGAATTGAAAAACGCACGACAATCGTTCTTCTCTGACATCATTACCAAAAACAAAAACAACGCACGTGCCTTGTTTGCTACCGTCGACAGACTAACTAACCCCCCAGTGTCAGTAGCCTCTGAATTTCTATCCACCAGGGCGTGCAATGATTTTGCCTTCTTCACTGACAAAATTCAGAAAATCAGACAAGCAGTCAGTGCCTCTGCATCAGGAACAGCAAATGTGTTGTCCCTATCTCCACTTAACATCAATTCAGACATCATGACACAATTCCATCAGATTAATGATAAAAACCTAGAGGACATTATTCAACTTTCTGAAATCCTCCTCCTGCTGCCTTGATATTATTCCAACAGGATTTTTCAAAGATGTTTTGCCTTGCATGGCCTCAGATCTACTTCATATAGTAAACAAATCTCTTCACTCAGGTATTTTTCCACAGGCCCTGAAAACTGCAGTCATTAAACCGCTCTTAAAAAAGAATAATCTAGATGCTTCAGTAATGAACAATTACAGGCCCATATCAAACCTCCCATTTCTAGGTAAAATCATTGAAAAAGTTGTTTTTCAACAGTTGAGTAATTTCTTGCATTTAAATAACTGTTTCGATGTGTTCCAGTCAGGCTTTCGTCCAAACCACAGCACTGAGACTGCTCTTGTAAAGGTCTTTAATGACATCCACTTAAACACAGACAGTGGCAGAACTTCAGTGTTAGTATTATTAGTGCTCAGTGCTGCGTTTGACACTGTTGACCACAGCATATTACTAGACCGACTGGAAAACTGGGTGGGACTTTCGGAAACAGTTCTGAATTGGTTTGAATCCTACTTAAAGGACAGAAATAACTTTGTTTCTATAGGTAAATACACATCTGAGTTGACAAATATGACATGTGGGGTTCCTCAAGGCTCCATCTTGGGGCCTCTTCTCTTTAACATCTACATGCTACCACTGGCTCAGATAATGAAGAACAACAAAATAAGTTACCATAGCTATGCAGATGACACACAAATTTACGTAACAATTTCACCAGGAGACTATGCTCCAATTCAAACACTGAGTAAGTGCATTGAACAAATCAATGACTGGATGTGTCAGAACTTTCTCCAATTAAACAAAGATAAAACTGAGGTAATGGTTTTTGGAGCCAAGGCAGAACGTATCAAAGTTAGCACTGAGCTTCAGTCTGCAATGTTCAAAGCAACAGATAAAGCCAGAAATCTAGGTGTAGTCATGGACTCTGACCTGAGTTTCAACAGTCACATTAAAGCAGTTACTAAATCAGCCTACTATCACCTAAAGAATATATCTAGGATTAAAAGACTAATGTCACAGCAGGATTTGGAAAAACTTGTCCATGCTTTTATCTTCAGTAGACTCGACTACTGCAATGGTGTCTTCACAGGTCTCACTAAAAAATCTATTAGGAAGCTGCAGCTGATTCAGAACGCCGCTGCTCGAGTCCTCACTAACACTAAGAAAGTGGATCACATCACTCCAGTTCTGAAGTCTTTACACTGGCTTCCTGTGTGTCAAAGAATAGATTTCAAAATACTGCTGCTGGTTTATAAAGCACTGAATGGTTTAGGCCCAAAATACATTTCTGACCTCCTGCTAAATTATGAACCATCCAGATCTCTCAGGTCTTCAGGGACTGGTCAGCTTTCTGTCCCCAGAGTCAGAACTAAACATGGTAAAGCAGCGTTCAGTTATTATGCTCCAAATATCTGGAACAAACTCCCAGAAACCTGCAGGTCCGCTGCAACTCTAACTACTTTTAAATCCAGGCTGAAGACTTTTCTTTTTGTCGCTGCTTTTAATTGAACTATTCATATCTTAGACTGCACTGTAACTTTTATCCATGTACTTTTTCTTTTAATGTTTAGTTGAACAATTCATATCTTAGACTGCACTGTAACTTTTATCCATGTACTTTTTTCTTTTAATGTTTAATTGACTGCCATGTATTTTTTTTCTTTTAATGTTTATTTTATTAGCTTTTCTTTTTAATGACTGATTTTAAATGCCATTTTCTTAATCTCTTTCATTTTTTGTAAAGCACTTTGAATTGCCTTGTGTTGAAAAGTGCTATATAAATAAACTTGCCTTGCCTTGCCTTAGATAGATAGATATATTGATAGATGGATAGAGAGAGAGATAGACAGACAGATAGATAGTTATAGATAGTGTAACGTCTTGGAGAATACAGGATCTTGGATGACTGAGCTCACGTTGAGCTGCATGTGTGCAGGTTACGTGCCAGTTGAATAAAGATGGACACTCGGAATGAGAGAAGTAGTCCACATCGTCTGTTTATGTAGACAATTATATGTCCATAGAATAGAACAGATAGATAGTTATAGATAGATAGAGAGATGTGTACCTAAACAAAATACAAGTCTAACACCAAGCGTTTAAATCAGCACTCTTAGTGATATTTTATACTTCATGTTATCTGCACAAACTATATCATATGAAAAGCTTTATTGGTATAAGTTTCATCCCTGTGCGATCAAAACTCACTGTTCTGTATGATAAATAAAAGAACATTGTACCTTGAAAATCAATAGCGGGTACATTTTACCCGTTGGCGGTTTTAGGTATACAGCGACCTCTGGCGATTCTAGTGTTAAAAATGACAGAAAAGCATAAACATACCTTTTGCATTTTAAATGTCCCATTCCATTTCCGCCTATGATTTATGTGTGTTAAAGTGTTAATATTACAAAGATGGTAAAAGGTATTGATATAATTTTTGCTTTATTGTATGCCTTACCTCTCTGTGAACATTTAGAACACATTTGGTGACATTCTGATTATTAATTCCAGAGATACATGGGATAAGGCCAACACGACCCCCTTCAGAGGAGCCCACATTTTCACTATTTTCGGTTATGGGAAAGTACCAAACATTAACCAAAAGAAATAATGTTGCCGTACAATAGGCCTATTTTTATACAACCATCCGTTTCATAAACTAGACATATTAAAGTAATGAAAAAACATGGTTGTGCTTTATACCTCGATAACTAAATGTGACGATATAGTTCACGATGTGTTATGTTTATTTGTCTAGTGTCTTTGTGCCAAAGTATGAATGTTTGCATTTTATGTTTACTGTTGAAGCAGGTGCATGTAGTTGCCTGTTTTCGCCACAAGGCTCTGTCTGAGGGCGTGAAGGTGAGGAAGAGCGTTCCTTCCCTTGAGGGAACTGTGACAGAGTTTTTGGTTCATAATAAAGTTGCCACGAGTGAGAAAAGACAAGTGATGTCCGCTTGAGTCCTTGAGTGCAACATAAAGCCTTTTTTGGGGGTGTGTTCCTCTACTACAGGGGTCGGCAAAGGATATGAAGTGCCATTATAAAATCGACGATCGTGAATTGTCAACAGGAGGGCAGGGGGAGCCTCAAAGAGCCGGCTCTTTTAAGTGAACTACGGGAGCCGGCTCGCGCCCGCGAACGAGCCGTTTTTTCTTTCTTTTTTTGCGGAGGGATCTAGATCGGCATGAAGGCACATTATGCAATGTGCAATGTGCACATTATCCCGCTTATTATAAGGCCACATTCTCAACAAAGTAACGACATGACTCCCAATATTAATTGAAATGCTTTTATGGATTTAGAAAATGATTTTATTGATTTAAAAAATAGTTGTATTTATTTAAATTGACATGCATCCGCTAAGAAAAATAGTCTGTTGTTACTGTTTGAACTAGCGTAGCAATGGCAGGAACTGCTTCGATAGTGTTTTTGAGGAGCTTTTTGATTACAGATTTGAAAACATCGTTGCTTGCTTTAAAAGTAGCACAATTTATGATGTCAAACCTTGGAAAGTATCTAGATATCCCTGCCCTAATGGTGCCAAAGTAACTGCACACTGAATATGTGTTGCAGGTTTGATGTCTATGTCTGGGCCGCTGCGTAAAAAGGAGGGTTTCTGCCCCGTTACTTCTCTTCTTACTTCTATAAGAATAAAACACGGAGGAGGGAGATCTCTTTTTCTCCCCCTCTTCTGACAGCCCAGCAGCTGATCTCAGAGCACGCTCCCCTCTCCTGCAGGGAGGCGTGGTCAGCTGCAGCTCACAGAATCAGCCCCCTGCAAAAACAGCGCTGGAAAGAGCAAATAGAGCGAAATGAGGCATGGCTAAAATGCAGGATCTACTGCTACTACTACTCACAGGATGTGTTGAATAATTTAAGTGATATATGTGTACACATATACATCATTCATTAGTCAAAACAGGGCTACATTTGATTGAATTAAAAGGTATAATATGTGGTAAACTGAAGAGCCGTTTGGGAGCCGAAAGTGCCGGCTCTTCTTGGTGAGCCGAGCCAAATGATCCGGCTCACCAAGAAGAGCCGGAATTCCCATCACTAGGAAGCAGTGTGTGGACCTCTTTCACCTGTCAGCGCCTACTAACGGCTCGACAGTGACGTCAGAGTCTGCTGAGGCGGAGCCGAGGCGGGACAGGGCGGGACAGGGCGGGTCCTGCTGCCAACGAGCGTGACGTTCCAGACCTAGCTCAGGCTAAGAAGCTAAGCTAACATGCTCTCAGTATTAAGCTAACAACCTATGCTAACAACACAGTCTATGCTAACAACCCAGCTTGCGGTCACTGCTCCTCGTTCCCGGCATATTCTGAAGGTAAGATACCCTGTAACTTTACAAAACTTGTCCTTTTGATTTAAATGTTCTTGAACCTACACTATACAATTGTTTTTTAAGTACTTCACCGTTTTTCCAATATAAATGTCATTTGTAACTAAACTTTGTAAACTAGCAGAGATATGGCCAGTGTTGCGTGAATTACATTTAATTAATGAAATATGACTGTAGAAAAAGAAAGGTGCTTTTATATTGATTAAACCATTTTTATTTCTTTCAGCATTAAGAAAAAAGAAGATGGC
The DNA here is from genome assembly GCF_902827175.1 of Gymnodraco acuticeps. Classification (NCBI taxonomy): domain Eukaryota; kingdom Metazoa; phylum Chordata; class Actinopteri; order Perciformes; family Bathydraconidae; genus Gymnodraco; species Gymnodraco acuticeps. The sequence goes on from NW_022992023.1 coordinate 245,544, forward strand.
AACCTCCTCCAAGCCAAACTGCACAACCTGTAAGTTGATGGTCCTGGCTTACTTTACATGACTTCAGATGGTTGACATTACACACAAACATAATATACATATATGTATATATATATATACATGTATGCACAATTGTAGATAAACAGCACACAGTATATAAATATATATATATATAAACTGTGTGCTGTTAATCTGTTTTTTGAGGTTTTGCTCTCTTGTTACTTTTAACCATACAGGTGTGATTTCATAGTTATTTTGTATGTTATTGTCAAAGGAACAAAATGAGCAACCCTTTATACTTAATTTGATATTCCTCATTATCTGAAGCATTTGTTACTCTCATTTATTTTCCTCCCATAGTGACTGTATGGATAATCGGAGACAGCTATGTCCGGTGTGCTGCCCAGAGAGCTACAGAGACCATCGGCAGCAACCTTGGCCTCGACCTGCGCGTCTGCTGGTTCGGTTGGCGTGGACTGCGCTGGAGAGGTCTCCTCCCCTTCTTTTCCAACTCCCTGCGAGGAAGAGCAGCCCCGGATGTCCTCCTCATCCACTGTGGCGGCAATGACTTGGGGGATGTGCCCAGTGTTCAGTTGCTGAACCAGATGAAGGAGGACCTGCACCAGCTTCACCATCGGCACCCTGGCATGAAAATCATGCTCTCCCAGATCAACCAAAAATAAATAAATTACATTCATATTTTCCCTTCTTTTGTCTACTGCTTACTGAAAATGTTAGCTATCCAAAATCTGACTATCAAATGAAGGGATAAGCTTACCATACAATACAGAAAACATTACACATTAAGGCTCAAATCTTTTCCCAAGCCGTAGCAGTCTGAAAAGAGTCCCAAGTTTAAAAACACAAAATCTTGACAATGAATGCTACGCTGTCATTTATCAGTGACAATGCAAACAACAAGAAGGTCTCCCCTAATCCCATGTATTTTGGCATCAACTATGTCATAAGCATACCATAGAATGTAATTATGAAGTGCAATACCCACAATCCCTACAGGATCGTAACGTCACAGAAGATAATACCTTTTAGAGTTTCGAAATTGTTCAGTATGCAGATAAATATTTGTTTTACAATAGAAACATTTTTCTCAATAAATGTTCCCACATGTTGTGAGCATCAACTTTAAATCTTTTGTCAACAAATAAAACATCTTAATTTCCTTCACGACAACATTTTGTTTATAACACCACTACATTAACAATAAGCATAGGAAAATGATAAATGTCGACATTTAAGATTGTGCTTTTAGTCTTTATTTAATCAGATCTATTTCACATTGAAAATGTGATAACAAGCCACATAGAAAGTTACATCTTGCATTTTATGAAAAGTAAAGGTTTCGAATCATTTTATGACTTAAGTACACTAGAAAATAAATTAAAGATGTGCAACAACTGTATCAGTAATTAAAATGATATAACTTATGTACAGGGTTGGGAGGGCTACTTGCCAAAAACACAACCAATAACTTAATGTGAGTATCAAGATATAAAAGTAATGTAACCTGATAACTTTATTTTTCTTTTGGATTACCTCAATATCAAATGCAATGCAAATAAACACAGGAGAGAATAAATATTAATATGATTTCTTACTTAAATGTATAATATAATACCATAAAGCAGATTCAGGCAGTAGGTGTATAGATTCACAATTAAAGTATTAGCCTACAGAACAGTACGGCTTCCAGAGAAGAGATACAATTTGATCATTTTACAACAAACTGCTCTTTTTAGGTTTTGAATAAGATTGTAATCCTGAGTTTCCCTATTATTAAAAAAAGTCAAACTAATCCGATTACATCTTTTCCTATGTAACTAAGGATTACACTTTCTTTTTGTTCTATACGATCTTGATTCGTGTTAGATGTAATCCATTACTGCCTAAGCCAATACAAGTCATAACTTTTGGAAAATTGTCTCAAGTTATAAATTATGCCTTCAATGTCTTTCACGTGGAGAAGACATCACATTGGCCGAGGCGTTGCAACTTCCCTCAAGCGTCCTACATGAAAGAAAGATCACATGTTAAAAATGTGTGCACAAACTATTCAGTATGACCCGTCTTAGTTTAAAGCCCAAGTGTAAGAGTGAACAGAGGCAGAGTCTGCCTGCTTTCCAATTTGTTTTGTTTGTTGGTCCGCTGCTACCCAAACCAACATCCTCCTCACAAGCATTGACTGTTGGAATGTCATTATGCTCCACCTGTGGAACAACAAAGGCTTCTTCAGGTGTGTCTTGTATCATAATGATATTGCTCTGATCAGCAGCAAGACTGTTTTCACCACTACCATGGTCTACATCTGCAACCTCCTCATTGCTGTTAACAGTCGAACTAGGACTGTCACTTACCTCGTCATTGCTACTCACCCTGCTTTTGCTTCTAGGCTGTTGTTCTTTGCCATTGGTGAAATTAAAAATGGTGGGCACTGAAGTGTTTTTCAGGCATCTCCTTCCCTAATACAAAATAATAAACAAAAACACATAAAATAACTTTTTGAGGTCTGTAGATATTCAACTTTCTTTTGAATAATGTTGTTTTAAATTTAAGAGTGCATTATAAAAGACAATAGAGGGCCAACATGTTAACTATAAATAACAATAATATAAATAAAAGGGTCGCGTTAGAAAACAATTCACTCACAGATCCATAATCATGAAGGTGGAATCTAACTATATCGATAATAAAAATGTATGGAGCCAGGGGTAGAAACATGTTTTTTTCTGCTGTAAAATTGGGCATTTTAACATGGGGGGTCTATGGAAATTGCTCCTTTCTGCAGCCATCGCCTATCGGCCAATATATGAACTGCAGTGTGTGGCACTTCAGTATTGGCGTACCGGCTCTTCCCCAGAGTTTGCCGCTTGGTTTAAACGGCATAATAATAATGACGACCGTCCGTTCTGTGATTCTCCAGAACACAGAGATGGCCAGTCCGCCCCTGTGTAGCATATTATTTTTGATGAGAGATGAGAAGATCGGCAGCAGTGCTTTCCTCCGTGGTGAAAGGATCAGCGCTGCACCATGGAGGAAAGTGGCAGAAAGTCGCATGGAGTTAAAGAGAGCGGGGCTGGGTTGCGTGCATGGCTTCTTTCTGCAGGTAACGGGGAGACGCGCACTGGATCCGAAAATACAATTTAAATATGTTGCACACTTATTCCTAGTGTGCCACTGGTTACGGTGCCGCGTGCCAATGGTGGCACGTGTGCCAGGGGTTTCCGACCCCTGCTCTACTATCATTGTGTAGCCTACTGTTTGAGTTGGTGATTGTAATTATGTGATGGCAGAGAGATGTTATTTCATAATCTCTTGTCATCAACAGCCTTTCAATATCTTTTGGAATATTTGTTCCATTAATTTATTTTTTGATCCTCACAGATATTGATATCTATTGATACCTCATGAGGTGATTCAATCACAAATAATTGTAACTTTACCTGCATCTTTGGTTAAACAGAGGATTCTAAACAGAGGATTACTTTGTCTCCCCCCCCCCCCCCCCCACCTCAACCTCACAGTCTCATTATGAGTCCTCCCCCTTAAATATCCAAGTGTTTACCTAAGCCGCTTACTGCCATCTCACAGGGTGGCCCACTTGTTGCCGGGCAGATCTGAAACTATAATAAGTACATGTTTGCAGGTCACATGATCCTACTGCTTTGACACGTTCCGTGTCTCTGAGATATTTCAACTGGCAGTGTGTTGGAATCAAATGTCCAGCAGTCATCTATAGGAGGTGAGGATGGCAGAAGATCCTCCTGCTCTTCTAGACCTTCTGACTCCCCCGAGCCCCAAAATAATCCCCAACATGTAGACACAGAAACGGACTGAACAGCTGTGTTCACACTGGACCCAAAGCGAGTTAAAATAAGAATGTACTTTAAGCAATCAAACTCTCAACCTGAAACTGCATTCAGGGCAGAAAATAAAAAACGATTATTTCATCATCTTAGTTTATAAAATTCAAAAATGTATTAATAGGGTAGTATTGCTACCTTGACTTAAAGAGCCTGTGACACGAGTTTCACCCATCATCCAAACCCATCAATTTGAGTAAATATTGTCCCCTTGAAAACCGTTACTGAACTGATTTTGGATATTTGTACTTTGATAACCATTAATCTGCCCTTCAATGTTGACCATTTCCTGGATCTTCTCGGGGATTCTTCAAGTCCCGCCAAATTACGTGTGACGTCATTGCGGGCACAGCGCTCCAGCTGCACCGTTCAGGATCCCAGCATCTGCATGTAAACGCACGATGGCGCACACAGCAGCAAGCTAAAACAGCGATCACAGTTTCATTTTGAACGTGTCTGAGAGCTCATATGAGGCTGAAGGATCGCTTTATGTTGTATCTGTTAGAAGTTTAGGAATTAGGTGCGTCAATATGGCGATCATACGGTCATGTAGCCAGTGGTGGACTGGGACTAAAAATCATCCCGGGACTCTCGACCGGCCCACTTCGGTACCGCTAGTAAATTGTCAACGGGGGAGTGGGGGATGTCAGGGGCGGCGGGTGCTGTAGATAGTAAATGTAAATATGTAAATATTTGTGTCACTGCATCCTGGTAAAATACAAATATAATGCAATGTCTGTGTCTTTGACATTAGCGCTGCCAGCCACCTGTGCCCTGTACTACGAAGCCAGTTCAACATACCCTGGATATGTTTGAGTAACAAACAAACTAACAACAACAAACTAACAAACGAGATCTCGCTAAGCGGTCCTACGACGCTGGTTATCAACTCGGTAAATCAAGCCAGGGTTTCTCTCTCCAGCTGAGAGCGCGTTCACGTCTAAGACACGAGTGATCTGACTTTAATTACATTTGACTCGAGTGTTTCGTCAACATAATGTGTTGCTTAAAATAATACTTCTGTATACAGTATGTGACACTGTAAGTGTTGCACGGCCAGATACGGCTGGAGAAGCTGACTCAGATAAGGAAATATATGATATATTATGATATTATATGATCGATGATCTGATTGATGATGTAATATGAATGATAAGTGCGACACGTCGGCGTCTTCTCTGTATTTCCTTTATCCTGTAATATGACTTGAGAGATTTAAACTCCGCACACTGAGTTGATCTCTTTTCTATAGACCCCGGAGGCGGGCAGCGTCAGGTAAAAAAAGTTATTTAGCCTTCCCAAACCTGATCCTCACGCGCCGCCTATGGGGGATGTGCTAGTGACTTATCCGACCGGCCCACTTCGGTACCGGCCCATCGGGATTCGTCCCGATCGCCAGTCCGCCACTGCACCCAGCCCACGTAAACTGTCAACGGAGGGAGCCTCGCTGCGGGGAAACGGTGGACCTAGTGTCCCGATCGGAGTGGGAATAATAATAATAATAATCCGTGCATTTTATCCATTAATTTGCCCAACATTGTGGTGAAAAAACCACATGTTGGTGTACTACAACTACAAAAAGCATCGGTTTGTTTTCTCATCAGGAAATGCAGACCGGCTCAATCATTCTCACGATCATTTAATGTATCATATGTTCGCCGAATTGACATGAAAGCACTAATAAATGTAGTTTCATCCACTTGAGTTTACAACTACAAAAATAATCGATTTGTTTTTATATCACATCCTACGGGAGGAAATTCAGTAGCTCTCACTACCGATTTGTAATCCTAATGTAATCATCATCTTCACCACGATCATTTATGTTTATGTTCGCCGAATTGACATGAAAGCACTGACAAATATGAATATACTGTAGTCAACTTCATTCAAACGTTATTAACGTGCCTAAACTCAGTAATTCACCATTTCTACGCATGACAACACACTTTGTCCGTGTTTGGCTCTCTCGCCGCACAGTGAAGCGTTCCCGCATTGACGTCACTTCCGGCTTCCCCCAAAACTTCAAAATGAGTCGAAGGAATTTCCCCGCGATGTTCGAAATTATTGATATTTAACGGAACGGTATCACTTTTTCTTTTTTAAACTGACGGTTCGAGATGACTAGTAGCCCAATATTTCATTGCACAACAGTTGTTGGGATGCTGTCACAGGCTCTTTAAGTAAAACATTGGAGTACTTCTTCCACCTCTGGCTATCGCTGTTGAAAGTTTGTTGCTATAGAGTTGTTTGCCTTTGCCGAGTGCTATCTATCTGCCTCAGCCCAGTCAGAGACTGGTGTGAGAGACTACGTGCTGCTGTAGCTCAGCAGTAAACATATCTCTGGTGTTGTGGAGAACCATCTGGGGCTTTGAAACTGGACTGTTCTCTCCATTCAAGTCTTTTTTCAGCTCGCTTTCTGATCTTCCATCTCTATAAATATACATAAATAGACGTTGATCCTGCTGCTGTGGCAGTTGTTTACCATTCATGAAATAAAGCATTTGGAATTATTATAATTTGTTTGCATAGGCTGATACACCGCAGTTGAGACAACCTTTTTCCTTTTGCTTGTTATCTGCACTGTACCGTTGCAGCTGTAACACCTTCAATGACCCCGCTGCCTGATTCGGAAGTGTCACCACCTCTGCTCAGCTGGGCTGTAGCCAATCAGATGTTGCTATAGATGTTTTGACAATGACATCACAAGCTCAGTGTGATATGTAATCTTGCTCTCTATGCCTCATCGGTTGCTCTAAATAAAGCTGGACGTGGACATGTGTCTCAGAGCAAGGTTAGCTTTGACAGAGTGGAGACAGTGTGCCTCATTTAGCTCTGAGTGTGTACTGTTACATGCTTTTGCTTATATATCATTCAAAACCCCTCTGTTTGTCTCTGAGGGGATGATACATGGACATGCTGAACATATACACGTAGAAACCCTGAACTTCTGACCTCTGATGGAGGACAGGCTGTCTCTCAGGCTGGGCATGACAAAGGACAATGAGCCGTCCATTTATCTCATCCTGACCACTGGGCTTTTACTTTTCTGTTCTTCATACACATATACATACATATACTGTTTATATACAGCATAGTGTGTATTGGATTCAAAGTGTGTAAACAGTGTGTGTTCCTCTTTGGTCTCCATCAGAAACACAAGTGGGATATACAATATATAATCCAATCAATCACTCAATCAATAACATATGTGTTGCACCTTATAAAATAAATCCTTCTGCACATCTGTGTGAGAGACCAACAACACTATGTTGCCATGACAAACAGCTGTATCTGACGGAGCTTTTATTAAATGCTAACTATAAACTGTGTTTAAAAGTTGTATGATATGACGAGTCTCCTTCCTTGAAATGGTAGAGGAGGAGTTGCGTGTGACTGTCATGTTGAGGATGTCTCTGTGTCACCCCCTGCAGGCCCCGCCTGTCCCCGGCAGGGACCCCAGGTTCAGAATGGCCCCTCTTCTGAGGAGGTGGACCTGCAGAGAAGGTAATGCCAACACTAACTGACTACTACTAAAATATATAACTAATGGAATACACACATACACACACTTGCATTCACTTGTTGTTTTCCTTCCCCATACAAGGCCACTCTCTCCCTCAGGTAGTAGTGAGGCTGTGTGCAGCTAGAAACACACCACACACACTTCATGCCTACACATGGTGTAGTAATGGAGGACAGCTGTTGGCTCAGGTCTAGAAGCTGTTAAAGGATTTATTGGAAATGATTAGGTCTACACACTATCTCACACACACAAACACACACATACAGACACACACACACACACACACCACACACACACACACACACACTCACACACACACATACACACACACAAACACTCACACAGACACTCACACTCACACACACACACACACACACACATACACACACACACATACCATGTATACATCACTTCAGGGGACATTACATTGACTTACATCAAATCAAGTTTTATTTATATAGCACATTTATAAACGATTTTTGGTCGAGCCAAAGTGCTGTACATATAATAAAAATAGCCTACAGTAGAGACACTTTACAGCAAATACAACAGCACAGATTGTTCAGAATATCAGTATGACAATACGACACCCTCTGTCCTTAGACCCTCACATCGTACAAGGAAAAACTTCCAGAGAAAACCCACAGTTTAAAGGGAACATGGGAGAAACCTCAGGGAGAGCAACAGAGGAGGGATCCCTCTCCCAGGATGGACAGACGTGCAATAGATGCCGTGTGTAAATCGAAGAGATAATACATTTTACAGCATATAGACCGAATGTTAGGAAATGCATGTGTCTGTAATAAGAAGATGAATCCACGAGGATGTCAGCTACAATCCTGAGGAAGCCATCAGGGAAGCAGCATGACGAGACCCAAGGCAGGACCGCGGAGACAGGTTCAGCCACGACCCGAAGTCCACGACTTAATCCAGAACTCAGGATAGAGGATCCAAGACACAGGACTACAGCAAGAGGATCAGCCTCGACTCCGGATCCCGGCGTATACAAAGATACAAAACAAGAAAAAAGATTTGGCTGGGTTAATCGGAACAAGAGAATACACAGACAGACAGAGAGGGAAAAGGTCATTGGATAAAAGTTATTCTTGATAACCCTCTAGAAAGATCTCATGAACTTCCCCACTCAATCTATCAAGACCCGAGCAGTTCTATTAGATATAGATAAGAAACAGTGAGAGGGAGCACAACAACCTATCTCTTCGTCAGATGCACTCCCCCGCTTATCTAAGCGACTCTGTACCCCGTTACCCTACAAGGCCATAGACCAGCAGAGGGACCGTTACCCTCTACAAGGCCATAGACCAGCAGAGGGGACCGTTAACCTCTACAAGGCCATAGACCAGCAGAGGGGACCGTTACCCTCTACAAGGCCATAGACCAGCAGAGGGAAAATGGGGGATGGGTAAGGGTAAGGGTTTTTAAGAATAAACCGCAATGGTCTAAAGGGAAAAAATATGAAATATAAGGTACTATATTTTAAGTAATCCTATCTACTATTCCTATATTCTAATAATGTATAAACTATTTTAAAAATACTTTATGAAATCCTATGTTATGTTATAAATATTAAAATAAAGAACTAAATAAATAACTAAATACATGAATAAATAGATAATTAAACAAAAGCCAGAGAGAAAAAGTGAGTTTTAAGTGTTGAAACTTAAACTTGCATCTTAGGAGACTTATCCTAACCTTAACCATAACCAACACATGCCTAACCCTAACCCTTACCCTTAACTTTACCCTTACCCTAACCCTAAACCTAAACCTAACCAAGTCTTCACCCTAAAATGAATGATTCCCCTCATGGGGACCTCCAATGTGTCCCCATAAGGGAGGCGAGTCCCCACACGTGACTGTGTAAACAGATTTAGGTTCCCACAAGTATAGTAATGCTAGGCCACACACACTCTCTCTCTCTCTCTCTCTCTCTCTCTCTCTCTCTCTCTCTCTCTCTCTCTCTCTCTCTCTCTCTCTCTCTCTCTCTCTCTCTCTCACACACCACACACACACACACACAAACACACACACACACACACACACACACACAACACACACACACACACACACACACACACACCACACTCTGACCCTTGGGTTGTGTTCCTGTGCTGCTCTCATGCTCCAGGTTTAGCAGCTGACACACAGGCAGCTGAGGTCCCCTGCTGATCCAGAGCCAGCCTCACACACTCACTCACACACTGCTAGCTTTGGAAGATGTGGCGGCTCTGCTTGCTCAGACTAAGCAAACTTTGAACTATTATTTCATCCATTTTATAAACCTTCTCATTTGTGTTCAGTTTAAGCTAAAGACACATCTGCAGCCTGGGTTCCTCTGTTTGGAACATCTAAAATATTTCTGTGTGTTTTTGTGTGCCCTGTAAAACCGAAAGCTTTATAGCACAATGGAGAAAAACCCTTTGTCTTCTACAACCTGCCACTATGACACAGAGGAGCACAGGGAGCATTATGGGATAAGGGTCTCTGTAATGGGGTTTCGCAACCCCTGACAGCAGAACAGATCTTACTGTCCGTCGTGCACCTCTTCTTTAATTCCCCTTTCTTGTCACTGAGACAGAGATGGATGAAAAAGAGTGGAGCCGGCTGGTGTGATTGATGGGGGGCTGTAAATATTCCCTGAAAAGGCGCATTCGTACTTTTCCCACAAAGGTTCACCAGAACTTAGTTCATGAGAACTCTTTAGTTCTCATGAACTAAGTACAGATCGCGTTCACACGGTTCACACCGGAATAAATCCCTGGGGGTGGATTAGGCAAATGAGGCCGCTGACGTCACTTCTTCTTCTTCTGCTTTGGGTTTGCTGGCAGGCCGCAAACCACTTCACGGCGTATACTGCCACCCAAAGTCCCCGGCCGGTGTCAGTACCAGATGTGTTCGGGGTACCAGATGTGTTCGGGTGTGTTTCCGTCGCATCCGTCATCCGTCATATTCGTCATATTTTACGGCAACTCAAGAGGGCCATCACGGTCAAATTCCGAACATTTAAACATAGCCGACACTTCATTCTTTACTTTGTCCGTTATTATATGTAGAAGATTATACTTTTTCTCCGTCATGTTGTTTCCATAGCAACAACTTCAAACAGGCATAGCCTACACTTCATTCTTTACTTTGTCCGTTATTATATGTAGAAGATATTAATTTTTTCTCCGTCATGTTGTTTCCATAGCAACAACTTCAAACAATAACAACTAACCGCTAGCCGCAAAGCTAGCATCACAGCCACTGCTCCGTTTTCGGAGACTTTGCACACGTTTTTCACAAACATTTTCACACGCTAGGAGTACTTCCATTCGCTTCGTCTTGATCTGTAGATGTGATTTGATGTGTCGTGTGTCCCCCAACTCCTCTCCAAAGTTCAGATATTTAATAAAATACTCAGGGGAGTTTCCTGAATTTTCATGCCCAAAGCCAAGCATTAGGCCCTGGGTAAATTAAGAGGCTGATCTCGGGCACTTTTGTCCACTTTCCCTGGTGGTAGAAACTCAAGCCAGACATCCCTGGAATCGTCTCAGAGAGTAAATGATCAGTGGGGCCTTGTTTTTACTGAATGATGTGTTTTTTTATGGGGAATTCAAATATGAGCTTATTTTTAGGATTTTCGGAGACTTTGCACACGTTTTCACAAACATTTTCACGCTAGGAGTATGGGAGTACTTCCATTAGCTTCGCCTTGATCTGTAGATGTGATTTGATGTGTCGTGTGTCTCCCAACTCCTCTCCAAAGTTCAGATACTATATAAAAATACTAAAAGGTAAATAAAACATTAAACATAATGTAGCGACCCTGCATAGGATGTCCAGGGTGTCACTCAGGCATCCCCCGTCTCTCTGCCAATCATAGAGCTGCATAGTGATGCTGGTTGAGGTGCGGGCCTGTGGTTGGGGGAGCGGACGGGGGAGGGCGGGGAGTTGTGACGTAGACACTGCTATATATATATATATATATATGTGTAGGGGTAGGAGTTAAGTTAGTGTGAGTTAGAACCCACAAAGTGTACATGTACCTGTGATCATCTGTTGTCAAACAAGAGTTATTAAAGCCTAATAACGAGAAGCCTGTTTCCGACTCACCTTGTGAACGCTACAATAATGACAAAATAACAACCTGAAATATATGTATTCTATCTACACATTTCGTAATTATCTAATCTAGTGGCCTTATAAAAGTGTTGGCTAAAGTAACGCAGAATATATATATTTTTTAATTGTAAATAATTAGAAACATTATTTATGTGCACACGTACATGGGACCCCACCATAGCACCCCACACATAACAAGCTGTCCCGAGTTCCTCCGGCTGCAGTTCCACAGACGGCCGATGTGTGGCAGCAGAGCGCTGGGAGCAGAAGGAGGTGAGTTGCGGTGAATTGCCTTACAATATAACGGATATGACGGATGACGGATGCGACGGAAATACACCCGAGCAGATATGGTACCCCGAGCAGATATGGTACCTACACCGGAAGTCCCCGGAGTTGGGGAAGGCTTCAGTTGAAGCTGCTGGGACTCCCAGCAGCTTCTACTGAAGCCTTCCGAGTAAATCGCCAGAACGCCGACACCTCCTCATCTCCACCGCTCCCATGTTTTCTTTTGTGTTGCCATAAATTAGTCTCTCTGTGTTTCTGCGCTGGGCTAATGCTAATGCGAGGATAATTAAATGGCGGCTTCACAAAACTTTTTGGGAGTTTTACGGGGCGTGGTTTGCAATCCGCCCAGCCAATCAGACATAGGAACCTTTTCCCCCCATGAAAGTCCCTGCTCTCTAGCAAGTGAAAGGGGTGAAAAGGTTCTCATGAACTCATTTTTAGTACCAGCTCTTTTTGGTGTGAACGCGACAAAAGAGTTCTCATGAACCTTTGTGGGAAAAGTACTGCGGTGTGAATGTGCCTAAAGAGTGAGTGGAGTCCTGACGGCTGACGGAAGCCTGCAGGAGCACCTGTTCACAAACTGTGCTACCCTCACATCACAAACACCAGCTGCAATAAGAGGCTGCCCTATAAATAGCTGTGTGTGTGTGTGTGTGTGTGTGTGTGTGTGTGTGTGTGTGTGTGTGTGTGTGGTGTGTGTCGTGGTGGGTAGAGAGAGAGAGAGAGAGAGAGAGAGAGAGAGAGGAGAGAGAGAGAGAGAGAGAGAGAGATGAGAGAGAGAGAGAGAGAGAGAGAGAGAGCGAGAGAGAGAGAGAGAGAGAGAGAGAGAGAGGAGAGAGAGAGAGGATGTGATGCATGGACTTCGATCAAAGTGAAGATGGTGGAGAAATGTGATAAATGTGTGTTAGCTGTTAGCACTTAGCTGTTGAAAACACCAGCAGCTGCTCTGGATGGCACCTTGTCAGTAACACATTTTGATATCTGCAGATATTTACGCACACACACACAGAAATATCTAAAACCAATATGGTGGATTGGCTTGATGATTTCATAAGGCAACAGGAACCATACAGCTGTATACAAACTGTTACTGTCGGTCTTCCATCCTTTAGTGTTACGAAGACCCCTAGCGTCACTTTATTAGCATCCTGTCTTGCATCCTTGTGGATTCAAAGAGGAAAGCAATCTATGTGCATGTGCACATATGTCTATATTCGTGCGGGGATTCAGCCCATGCGCCCGCCCACGCTCCCTCAGCAACAGTATCCTTGGCAACTCTTGTCACGAGGCCAGTGAGATGGCAGCTGAACTGTGAGGCTTTTCACAGCAGTGAATCCTGGAACACTAATGCCAGGCAGAGAGGGGAAACCTGTTCTAGCTCCTCCTGTCGCAGGAAGGGAATATGGAGACATGTGGAAGTGACAAATACATCAAACACTGTCCCCTGACCATCCTTATTTTTTCACATAATCGGTTCTGGAATTGTTATTTAAAAAAAGAAAACAAAGGAATATTATTTTCAATATTGGGTGTGAAAGGTAATAACAGTGGACTCCAACACATGTATCACATGTCCATGTGCACTGTTCAGGTGTTACAATCCTATTTCAACTAGTTTACAACTTTATTGTCTTTCTAACACAACATTTGGCTAACAGTCAAGATTTTTAAAAGCCACAGAGTTAAAATCATTCATCAATGTCAGTGCAAACTAACTGAGGACAGACTGAGCAAGTACAGCCATCTCCAACTAGAGGTGAAAAATAGGCAGAGAACGAGACAACGGACTGGAGTCTAATGTGCAAGATGACTCTCAGGATACAGTTGGCATGTCAGCGCTCCCTGGTCCAGCTGGAGGGATCTGCTTTGCTCATACACACTGAGGACTTCCCAGTAGCTCAACGTTGTGTTTTCCTGACACAGAAGTTTACTCTATACACACACTACTGTTTGTACACTGTCACTTGGTAGTCTCCACACACCTTTAGTGAACATTGGTAACACTTTATGGTAAGGGTACATGGATCAGCATGAATTCATGCATGTAGTACTTCATGAACTATCAGTAATGTACAGGTATTAAAGGTATCTCATGCATGACTTAATGCAGGAACAATACCTTAATCAATGCATCAACTAAGGTATCTCAATTATCATGACTTCTGAGTTATTAATGATGTTCATGTCTTCTTCATATAGATCTGCAGTTCAAGTGACAGGCCAAACAACTGACCAGTCACACTTTGAATTCAACAGAATACATGCACTGCTGTGACCGACACACCGGGTCACCACTTTATTTGAAGGGGCACAAACATGATGAAGTATGCTTAGTTTATCATGATTACAACACTTGGAATTGCTGTGACTGGTCAGTTGTTTGGCCTGTCACTTGAACTGCAGATCTATATGAAGAAGACATGAACATCATTAATAACTCAGAAGTCATGATGATTGAGATACCTTAGTTGATGCATTCATTAAGGTATTGTTCCTGCATTAAGTCATGCATGAGATACCTTTAATACCTGTACATTACTGATAGTTCATGAAGTACTACATGCATGAATTCATGCTGATCCATGTACCCTTACCATAAAGTGTTACCTGAACATTCAACTCATTCACCTGTTCCTAATCACTCTGTGCACCCTTGGGAGACATTTTAACAGTTATTGTTCACCAACACTGAACATTTTGTTAGTATCCTGTTGTACCCAAAGTCAGGGGATTCATTTACTAATTTAATAACCCTACAAACATTATGGTTTGAAATTAAGCCTCTCCATCTTTTGTACAATGAAATGACAGGAAGCATATATCCAGAGCAAAATCTGAATATATATATATCATAATAAATATTTGACAAATCTATCAAATATTAATATATGTTATACTTTTTTATTTATTTACTGATGAATTATTTCATGAAAATAAACACAATGAAACTGGTTACCAGCCCTCAATAAGAGAGAGTAGGAACACATTTAGTAAACTACTACAACACACTGTGTGATCTTTGGTGGGATAATAATCCTCTCAGTTCTTAATAGATCAATCTGCCAACACAGCTGGTAGTTACAGTGCAGCAGATTTGAAACGCTGATGGCAGTTTAGCCATCCTGGCATAGAAAAGGGCAAGAGGAAGACTACTGCCACAAATGATCATGATAACTTCCCTCTTGTATTGGAGGGACATGGGAGTCAATGAGATTGAGGTGTAGCAGACATAAAGATATATTCTAAAATCCCCTTAACCCCTCCCTTGCATCTTATTGGTCAGGATAATCCTGTGAAGCTCTGCAGCCGGGTCTCTAGCTTTGATGCTATCTATTTTCCCTATATTCAGTCACAATGTAACCCAACACTGCAATAGTTACAAGCGAGTGATTGTGTGCAAAAGAGGGCCCATAGAAAAAGAATCATCGTAACATATTAGATTACTGGCTCTTTTTTTGTATTAAGAAGAAGACACTGTATCAAGCCCTGTAGGAAACATTCAATATTCACTTTATTGTTCTGTATCACATCACACAGGCCTGAAATACACACATGCACAAACAGCATTAGTGTAGTGGAGAGGTGTCAGAGCGGGGGGTCTGCCATGCCTTGCTCAATGACACCTTGGGTGGCCTAAAACTAAGCGTGAATTTCTAACTTGACAGATTGTCTTCCTTTACTGTCATACATCTACAAGACACTTTTACCTGGTAATGAGAGTATGGCGCACACATCCTGTGTCTCTGTTATCCACAGAAGCTGTGTTATTCTCGTTCATGCCCTTTTCTTATTTGATATTGTCATTGAAATAGCTCTGACAGCAGTTTCCCTACAGAGACTATCATCAGCATGGTTCTCTATCACACATCGTATCCTCACAGCTAACACACTGCTGCCTTCTGCTGACCCCTGCTGACTGAAGCTGCATCTGCAGGCACACTTTACATAGAATACCTACAGGAAGACCCCATCTCATTTTACATTAAAAAAGAGAAAAATATATCATTTTACATTTTTGCCTCTTATTTTATTTATTTGTCTTTGGTTTGCAGTTTGTAGCAGAGGGAGATTATAACCACAGGCAGTCCTCACTTTGTATTTGAATGTGCCCAGAATAGCTTGAACTAATATAATGACAGCAGTAGAAGCCTTTTCTCAAACTCACCTCACACAACCACAAAGTATACACTAGTCTAAGTATATATATTAGAAATAGATTTATTTCCCTTAATTAGTTATCTCGTCTTTCTCCTCTCCTCCTCCAGGCAGCTTCAGGAGTCGCAAAGGCAGAAGGAGATCGAACGAGAGCATCAGGAGCTGGAGCGCCAAGAGAGGGAGCGCCAAGAGAGGGAGCACCAAGAGAGGGAGCGAGGAGAGAGGGAGCGAGCAGAGAGGGAGCGCCAAGACAGGGAGCGCCTGGAGCGCGAGAGAAAGGAACGTGAACGTCAGGAACGTGAACGCCAGGAGTATGAAGCAGAGCGGGAGGCTCAGGCGGAGAGGGAGCAACAGGAGCAGCAGGAGCAGCAGGAGCAACAGGAGCAGCAGGAGCAGCAGGAGCAGCAGGAGCAACAGGAGCAACAGGAGCAGCAAGAGCAGCAAGAGCAGCAGGAGCAGCGCAGCGGGAGAGAGCTGCTGGAGAGGGAGCACGAGCAGCTGGACAGAGAGCAGCAGGACTGGGAGAGAGGAAGACGCATCTCAAACGCAGGTGATGCACGTTCCTGCCTACACACACACACACACACACACACACACACACACACACACACACACACACACACACACACACACACACACACACACACACACACACACGTTAAGGCTGAGGAAGTATGTCTTCAGAAGCATTGGGCATGCGGTTCGATAGGAACAGAAATTAAGAAGAAGACTGCAGGCAGAATGTTATAATAGGGCTGATTTAGCTCAGTTATAAATGGAGTTAATTATTTTATTACATTTGTGTAAAGTCTGGTTTCCTGAAAATAAACTGAGTTTTAGAATATCCTGTTTTCCAACTTAATGATTGTATCAGCCTCAATTTGCATGTCAATCAAACATCAACTCATGTCATGCATACACACACACACACACACACACACCACACACACACACACACACACACACACACACACACACACACAACACACACACACACACACACAATCTCACACACACTGGAGATTGATACAGTTATTTTTCTGCTGATAATGTTTTTTGTTTTTTTAAGTTGTCCCAAATGTTGTTTTGCTTGGCTTCAGTATTGGCTTGCCTTCTTCTGATGTGTGTGTATGTGAGCACATGTTTCCTGTGTGCATGTGTCCAGCTCTCTGTAATGGCTGTGCTTTGATCGTGTGGTAATAGTGAAATCAGAGCGAAGCTGGGGCCTGATTGTTTGACGCCGAGGTGAGGAACAGTGAAAGTTGGCAAAAGCTAGAACAAGAAGTAACGCATGAAGAAACGTTCTGGGTTTATTAAAAGAGTGAAGTTTGTATCTGTCTAGTGGAGTGGAAGTGGAAATAACCATTTACTTCAGTTGAAAATTATAAGGGTTAATACCGTATGTGTGATAGTATGTCAGGTTTTTTACTAAGTTTCCAATGCAGAATATGTTGGCAGAATAAGGACTGCGTAGGATGACAATATTAGTAAGGAACAGTGAAAGGTGAACCACTTTACATCCCCCCCGGCCATAACATACGGCAGCTCCTCTCAACAGCGTGCAGGCTATGCTAATCGCTAGTGGAGCATATTTACAGCACACTGAAGGTAATTAGTCAGAGAGCTCATATATATCCTTTATTTATCCTTTATTTAACCACGTAAAAGTCTCATTAAGATTCAAATCTCTTTTCCAAGAGCGACCTGGCCAAGAAAGGCAGCATGAACAAAGTTACAACAGATAAAACACAGACAATACATGTAGACAAATACATCGGTCGTAAAACACAAATTAAATGGCACATCAACCAGCCTATATGCACATGAAACGGGGGGATATGCATTGTAACCCTAGTTATATAAACAGAGGTGGAGCCCTCTACTGGACTCTATTGGTACTACTCTCTATCATGCTATGCGTGCATTCACCTACTGAGTTGTATAAACGTATCCGGCCAATCGGGGCGAGCCTACCTGAATGCGCGCGCATGCCCACAGTATATAAGGCGGCTACGACTCCCGACCGTCATCCTACAGAGGTCGGCAACAGGTGGACCGCAGTCCGGATCCGGACCCAGACGCCGACCTATACGGACCCGGACCTATAATCAATACATTAATAGGGGATTTCAATTTTTACGGGGCGATTCTATTTTAACCGCTGCCGACAGGGGGCGAAAGAGACGATTGAGCGATACAGGGAGAGAAACACAGAAGAAGAGAGGAGTGAGAGATACAGGGAGAGAAACACAGAAGAAGAGACGAGTGAGAGATACAGGGAGAGAAACACAGAAGAAGAGACGAGTGAGAGATACAGGGAGAGAAACACAGAAGAAGAGACGAGTGAGAGATACAGGGAGAGAAACACAGAAGAAGAGACGAGTGAGAGATACAGGGAGAGAAACACAGAAGAAGAGACGAGTGAGAGATACAGGGAGAGAAACACAGAAGAAGAGACGAGAGCGCGGCAGAGAGAAGCGGAGAGGAAAGTGAGTGAAGAGAATAATTAGAGATACAGGGAGAGAAGCGGAGAGGAGAGTGAACAGGTGTTTTAGCGGCAGACAGGGAGAGACACATAATGACACATGGCGCTCTCCAAGAAGAGGAACATGGACAGTGAGAACAGAGCTTTGAACCCTGAGTGGACGGACTCGTTCATGTTCATCCTGCCCACTGGGAGCACAGAGCCAGTGTGTCTCATTTGTTCAGAGACTGTGGCGCTCATTAAAAGTGCCAAAACGCCACTATGAGACAAAACACAAAGTGTTTGACCAAACATTCCCTCAAGTCAGAACTGAGGTCACAAAAAATAAGCAGTCTCAGAGTGCAATATGATCAGTCCACCAGGATCAAAATAAAACTAAATATGGTTCCAGGCTAACCAATGAGCTAACCGAGGCTAACCAATGAGCTAACCGAGGCTAACCAATGAGCTAACCGAGGCTAACCAATGAGCACCTGCATGTGTATGAGAATGGCCCTGACACCATTTCAGCCCAGATCTAAACTCCTGGCAGGACAATAAGCTCCAGCTCAATTCTCGCACTGAATAAAAAGTGAGTGAGGGACTGCAATATAAGAGGGAAAGAAAGAGAAACTTTAAAACTGTTCAATTGTTATGATGTAAAGACTGATATTGTTCTATAATCGGCTGAAACTGTTAAGTCATGATGTTTCACATCATGACTTAACAATTTCACGGTTAACAAAGAAAAAGGGAAACTCAAGCTGCTGCTGCTGCACTTTATTTTATTTATCTAAAATTAAGCACTTTTAAGATGCACATATTTTCAAAAGCTATTTTATTTATTTTCTCTATTTTATTTTTAAATGCAGCCCGAGAGGAACATTACACATAGCCACAGTATTTACTGTATATCTGTAGTTCTATGTTAAAGGAATGCTCCACTCATTAGATAATTAATCAAAACTTCAGTATTTAGTGAAACATTATGTTTAAACCATACCCTGAAGAAATCAGCGATATTCCCCGGTAAATAATGATTTTATAGCTCTTTTTTATCAAAACCTGTATATTCCGTCAGGCCGCTGCCATTTTGCCCATTTTCAGTAGTCACGTGATGGTCGCGACGTCATCCATGCGTTCACTTTGTAAACACACGAAAACATGGCGAAGTTTTGAGCAATATGAAGAGATTGGAAGGGGGAATTCAGCCATACAGGTTCGAGCCTACTTAGTACTACTTAGTAGATACAATAATTTTGATTACTAGATATGTATGCATGTAGACCACCCTTGCTAGCGATTCCCTCTCTAGTTTAGCATACTCAGCCTCGTTGTCCCTGGCCCTAGAACCACGATTTTATGGGGCCGGAAAAACTGGGGGGAAATACCCACTAGCCGGTACTACGCTATATGGAAAGGCCACCAAAAACTGGCCTGGCCTGGACGATAAAGGACGTTTAAACGGGGCTACCCGCTGCAATGGAAATGCGCCATAACATACCTTATTATATACACCTTATATAGCACTACTTCTGGTCCTCCTCGCTTCACACTTGCAGAGGGTGATTTCTCAACTGGCCGAACTGGTGTCCTGGTCGGTGATGACACCAGAAAGACCGATGGCACTGCATCTCCATTAAGTAATGGTTGTTCAATAAATCCCATGTTATGTTTTATCATACTCATAGTAGTCGTCCGGAAACTTGAAATGTTCGCTGCATACATGCCTGTGGATCTTTCGGTTCGGGCCGGCCACATTTCGCTAGCCACTGCCTCCGAACGTACTTCCTACGCTTACCTTTTGGCAACAGATGGAACCGAGCATTCCGTGGATTGTTCCTATCAGAATTGTGGCAATGTTTCGCGATACAATGAGGCATATTTGAAGAGAGTAACTACAGTAAATAACATGAACATCAACGTGTCCTCGATACCAAACGCATGGTTTACGTCACGTCCGGTAAAATGGCGCCGCCCACAGTGTTGATGTTATTTCGGTAATTAATCAGTTTAAAATCACTGATAATGTCATCGGATTAAAAAAAAAAAAGAGAGACTGGCAGAGACTGGTCTGTTTTATCGGATGATAATTATTTAAAAATGAGTGTCATGAGCATACCATTCCTTTAATAGACAATAAATAGTTGTTTTTGAATTGTACTTTATTTATTTGATTGGCAGTCAGTTGTTGATTACATGCAGACGTTGATAAAGCTACAGGTCACTTCAATATAGATCACACTAATTCATGAAGCAACTTAGACATTTTGATGTTCTGGACCTTTGCATGGGGACATTTTCTCTAACTGGACCTCGTTGAATATTAGTTGAATACCCCTGTCCTACACCCTCTTCAGCGAGCGGCATAGGAAAGACAGGGCCCCCAGGTAGAGGGCTCCGCCTGTGCTTATATAACTAGGGTTACAATACGTAACCCCCCGTTATATATGACACAGGCCCTCTACTGGACTCTATGGGTACAGTGGGTGGAGCCCCGATGTATAAAAGCCCTGTCGTCCAACAACATCGACCCATCACACTGCCCCTGACCGGCTTTTGGCTAACATCCACCGCACCCCCACTTCCTCCCATCCGGTTGTAACCGTGGAGAAGTCGGGGCCGCAGCTTGGATAAGGCACACTCACACAAGCTTACCTCGTGTAGAGTGTGCATGGAAGAAAAAAAAATAGTGGGGAAGGCTCTCCCCGCCTGCCTATGGGGCTCACTGCGCACCATGTTTCCCAGGTCCCCAAGGAGCATGGGAAAAACACAAGTGCATTATGTCCAGGGGGGGTCAGATACCTACTGACCCACAGTCCCCCCCCCTCTCACCAGTCATGTGTTGCCCCGGCAAGCACAGACGACGAGAAGGAGCCAGACATCTCCAAGAGATAAAACGTTATGAAGGGGCCTGGCGTAGACCAAGACGCCGCCGTGCATATATCTTCTACACTCACGCCGCTGAATAAGGCTGTTTGACACAGCCACAGTCCGTGTAGAATGCGCACGGACCCCAGTGGGGAGGGCTCTCCCCGCCCGTCCATAGGCATGTATAATGCACTCGCAGAGCCATCCTTTCAGGCGCCTCTTGGAGAGAGCTTTTCCAGCCATACCATCTCCAAAGCACACAAACAGCTGTTCAGTGCGTCTAATGGCAGCCGTGCGCTCCACATAACATGCTAGCGCATGCACTGGGCAGAGGAGGTGCAATTTAGCCTCCCTGGCCCCAATATGGAGTGGAAGATTAAAGCCACCTAACTGAATAGCCCTTGGCCTGAACTAATTCCTTAGGCTCTTGGGAGAAAAGGAGGAGTTCGGTCTGAGTGTCGCCCCGCTACGGTCACCCCGGATCAAAAGACAACTTGGGTGCACCAACAGAGCGGTCAGCTCGGACACTCTTTTGGCCGAAGTCAAAGCAAGTAGCAATGCTGTCTTCCATGACAGTGCTTTCAGGGAGGAGAGCTCCAGAGGCTCAAATGGTTCTGTGACCAGAGCCTCGAGCACCAACGGCAGGTTCCATTGCGGGGAGGAAGTGTGCACTACTGGGCGCTGCCTCCTGACCCCCTGCAAAAACCGCAACATAAGCGGCTGACTGAAGGCTGACCTGCCGCCAAATCCCTCATGACAGGATGAAATGGCTGGAATTGTGGAATGAGCCAGCCCCCTGTCCACCAGTATCTGTAAGTAGGTAAGAATAGAGCCCAACGTATACGATAGCGGCTCTAGACTCCTTCCTTCACACCATCGCTGGAATCCCGCCCACTTTGGCCTGTAACAGGCTGTGGTGGATTCTGCTCCTGCTGCTTGGATAGTCTGAATAACGTTGTCAGACAGCCCCACCTGTCTCAGCCTGTCCCTCTCAGGAACCAAGCCTGGAGAGGTTGGCCCAGAGTGGGTAACCCCCCTATTACACCTGCTTCCTGAGACAGCGCCCCCCAGACCTGAGGAATAGCCCAGGGCTGGCCCACCATCATCTGTGTCACCTCCGAGTATCTGGGGCCACTAGGATGACTGACAGACGTTCCCGCCTTACCCTCTCCAGGAGGGGGGGGATAAGGTGCAGCGGTGGAAAGGCGTAAAGCAGCTTTCTTGGCCATGGCTCGTGTGCAAATGCATCCACCCTCAAGGGCGGATTGTTCCACCGGGAGAACCACAGGGCACAGTGGCTGTTGCGCCGATTGGCGAACAGGTCCACCTCTGCTCTCCCGAACTGAGTCCAGACCTGCTTCACCTTCTCCGGGTGAATCCTCCACACCGCCTGTTTTTGCAACAGGACCTGAATCTCTGCCGAGAGGAAGTCCTCGTCTTCTTCCTCCTAGACAAACGGGGCCGCCCGGCCCGTCGGAATGGCGAACATGAACGGCACCTCCTCGGCCACTTCCTGGTCCTCCATTTCGACCACCTCGAGCTCCTCCTGGTCCTGCGCCTAGTCCAGCGAGACATAATGCGCCTGGAAATGTTCCAGGCGATGTTGGCATCTGAGCCGTGGGAGCGCACGACAGGCACTGCAGGATGGAGAATGTTTGCTGCCCTCCACCGCGTGGCCAGGCCCCAAACACTCGAAGCACAAGTGGTGGGGATCAGCGCCCGCAATTAAGCCCGGGCATGTAGGGCAAGGCCGATGTTCAAGGAGTGGTGAGTGCATATTCTTTCACTTTCTTCTATCTATCTTCTTTTGTTTAGCTTCAGTTAAAAAAGAGAAAAAGGATGACGGTTGGGAGGCGTAGCCGCCTTATATACTGTGGGCCTGCGCACGCATTCAGGTAGGCTCGCCCCGATTGGCCGGCTACGTTTATGCAACTCAGTAGGTGAATGCACGCATAGCATGATAGAGAGTAGTACCCATAGAGTCAAGTAGAGGGCCAGGTATAACAGAGGAAGGGTTAAAAAGACTCTCTTCATCGACAAAAAATACACTCACCATCAAATACTACGAAGACCCCACTGTGATATTAAAGGAAAACCACATTACAACTAACATAAAGACCATTTAAAAAAAGGGAATAATTAGAAAAAGTGTGTGTGTGTTTGTGTGTCTGTGTTTTTTCACTTTCTTCCTTTGCTACCCAAAACGAAGGCTTGTGTGTGTGTCCACGGTGCTAACACCTGTCCACTAACATACACACAACCTGGATTAAACCGTTCTTCCTGCTTCATCTCCCCCTTCTCTTTTTTCCTCTCTCTCTCCTTTTTCCCTTCCCTGACCTGCCGTCTTCTCCTCCTGTCTGCATTACGGCTGCTTCCTTCCTTCCTTCTTTCCTTCCCTTCTGTCCTGTCTCGTCCTTCACCTTGGTTTTTCTCTTTGTACGTTTAGCCTTCGAAAGCACCCTGTACACCCCGACACCTCAGGAATACAGCAGGACGTCCTCCACGCCCGTATCCCCTCCCTCACCCTCCTACCCGGCCACCGGGTCACACTTGCCCTGCTCCACCACCACCCCCCCCCACCCCACCCTTAAGGCATTCAGCCTCCCGGTTCGCCACCTCGTTGGGTTCTGCCTTCCACCCGGTCCTGCCTCACTACGCCACGGTGCCAAGGCGACAGCAAGCGCCTCTTCCTGCCCCCTCACCCACCCCCCCGCCCAAGTCTGTGGTGTGGTCAGCATGCAACTTCACTCCACTGCCCCCCTCACCCCCTGTTATGACAAGCAGCCCCCCAGGGAAGGCTGCAGGCCTAAGACCAATAGTCCCGATCGCTGCCCCCCTCCCCTCTCACCCAGAAGCCCCCCTCACCGGCCCCCAACGGCCCGCCCATGTTCCCTGCACCTTCTCCAGTGACTATCCAACACAGCCACACCCCTACCGGCATCGCCTGCCCCCACCCCGCCTCCACCACCTACTCCGCCCCCTCTCCCCTCCCCCTTCGTCTTGTCTCCCCCATCCTCATCCCAGGCTCCTGGTGTGCCCTCTCCCTCCACAGCACCCCCTGCTGCAGCCGCCACCACCTCTACTGAGCTCTGCTCCCCCCCAGAGGGCCTGGGCCTGTCTGGGCCAGGGGGGTCAAACATCTTCACAGAGGGGGGGGGCTCGTCCTGTCAGCCCCAGGGTAAGGCCTCCAGTCCACATCCTGCTCTCTCTCTCACAACCTCTCTTCCATAGTTTCTCACTGCTGTCCTACTGACACACTAACAGCGGGGAGGGGGGGTGTTAACAGCAGCATGTGTGTTTGCATGGCCTGTGTGTAGTACACATCATCCTTCTCCTAATGTGGGGCCCCAGCAGGAGCCTCTCTCTGCTGGGGCCAGTATGGAAACACATCGGTAGCAGCTCCAGAGCCATTTCTCGAAATAACTCAGGAGGCATTCTGACGACCTATGACCTCTGAGGTCAGCATAGTGACTAGACTGCTGGCCCATGTCGCCATAAATACTTGATCATGGGAATTGGGAGCAGCCTAATTATTATTCTTGATCATAATTAAGTATATCTGCTTGTTTAGTTTAGAATGGACAAGCTCACTTTTTTCCGATTATAAATGTTATCAACTTTATTAATGAGGACTGCCATATGTAGGCAGATGATATCGAGTCAAACACAACTACTGCCCAACTTACTTCCTGTTGATTGTCTTTAGGCCATTGTGCGTGCGTGCGTGTGTAATTGCACTAAAAAGTGTTGACTTTGTCTGTGCTCAATTTATTCAAATGTGTACCCTCTGAATATGGACACTTATTATAATGATAT
Source organism: Gymnodraco acuticeps (assembly GCF_902827175.1). NCBI lineage: Eukaryota > Metazoa > Chordata > Actinopteri > Perciformes > Bathydraconidae > Gymnodraco > Gymnodraco acuticeps. The sequence continues at coordinate 270,667 of NW_022992023.1, forward strand.
ATCTTGTCGAAAATGTTTTTAATACAATAACCATTTGTGATGTTTCCTATCATTAATACACTGAACAAAAATATAAACGCAACACTTTTATTTTTGCTCCCATTTTTCATGAGATGAACTCAAAGATCTAAAACATTTTCTATAAACACAAAATAACCATTTCTCTCAAATATTGTTCACAAATCTGAAAAAATCTGTGATAGTGAGCACTTCTCCTTTGCCGAGATAATCCATCCCACCTCACAGGTGTGGCATATCAAGATGCTGATTAGACAGCATGATTATTGCACAGGTGTGCCTTAGGCTGGCCACAATAAAAGGCCACTCTGAAACGTGCAGTTTTGCTTTATTGGGGGGGTCTGGGGGGGTCCGAAAACCAGTCAGTATCTGGTGTGAGGGGTAGGGGTAGGGGTAGGGTTAGGGTAATGTTGTGAATCGAGTGGCCCATGGTGGTGGTGGGGTTATGGTATGGGCAGGCGTATGTTATGGACGACGAACACAGGCCACTCGATTCACAACATTACCCTAACCCTAACCCTAACCCTACCCCTACCCCTCACACCAGATACTGAAAGGTTTTCGGACCCCCCCAGGTCGCTCACAGGTTCTCTGCTGCATGTTTAGCAGACGTGGCACGCTGTTATACCTCATGTGTGTTACATGTTTATTAAAACATGACTGCAGGCTCCACCAGAACACTGTAGCTCAGTCTACATCACACTAATATTACACTAATATTAAAATTGTTTTGGTTAGAGCGTATTTGATTGGGGGGTGATGCTTACCTGATGAGTGACAGTTTGAACTTCACTTCCATTCCTCTATCATCTCCCAACCCCCCACCCCCTCCCCTACAGATGAGGTACAGACCCCAGAGTGGATCGCCCCCACCCCTCCACCACCTCCACCCCTGCCTCCCGGCTCTGCTGTGACCTCCAGCCCATCCACCCCAGCCGGCCACCCTCCCCCACCACCACCCCCACCCCCTCAACTGGCCCCTACATTGACTCCAGGGACCCCTTTTCCACCACCAGGTCCACCTCCTCCTCCCGGACTCCCGCTGCCTCCGCCGCCCCCCCCCCCTCCCCCCGGGCCTGTTCTCTCCTGCAGAGGAGCGTCCCATCTCAGGCCTGGCCGCCGCCCTCGCTGGAGCCAAGCTGCGCAAAGTGCAGAGGGTGAGCTCTGATTGGCTGCTTGTTCCCACTCTCACAGCTCTGCAAACGTCACATGATGAGTGTTCAGGCGAGCAGCTGCACATACATCATGTCTGTGTGTCCTCCTGCAGCTCAGATACACACACTTCATCTTCATGCACACAGCATCACTGTCAGTGAAACACACACACGCACACACACACACACACACACACACACACGCACGCACACACACACACACACACACACACACACACACACACACACACACACACCACACACACACACACACACACACACACACACACACACACACACACACCCACACACACACACACACACACACACACTTCTGTCTCATCTCATCTCAGAGGACTTTACATGCAGTTCTGTCAACAAACACTGAAATCAACCATACATTTTTCATAATTTTTTACTTTTCTGATATAAAATAAACACAACAAGGCCATCAGGGTTGATACTTCCCTCTGTAAAGAACTTTTTGTGTGTGTTTGTACCCTTTAGAGTGATGATGCAGGCGCTTCTTTGGCTGCAGCCATGTTGGGGGCTGGAGGGCCCGCAGGGGCCAAATCTGAAGTCAGAGGCAACGGCCCTCTGTCTGGAGGAGGCGGGCTCATGGAGGAGATGAGCGCCCTGTTGGCCAGGAGGTAGGGTCAATTCCCAAACACTGCTGATTCAACATGATGAACTTTCAATAACATACATCATATTTTATCTCAATGTTACTGGTGTATTTCGGAAATGCCAAGAAGAGGAGGTAAAAATAAAAGACTTATAAGAAGAATAATAAGTGCTTTGAGCACCAGGAAAAGCGCTATACAAATAGCATTTATTATTATTATTGTAAAGGAACTGCAGATGTCAGCATTATTCATGCAGAGGTTACAGTCACAGTATGTAACCAAAACCCTCTCAATAAGGATTTAATACCTTCTGAAGAATGATTTCACACTCTACCGTGATTATATTTGGACTAATGGCTTTACTCAAAATGTTTAGTGTGGTGAATTATGTGATGTGGACCCACTTCAAGTGTCTGGCCTTTATTTGTTACAGGAGAAGAATTGCAGATAAGGGCTCGTCCCCTGAACCTGACCAGAGATCAGTGAGTATCGTCTGTCTTCTCTCATGTCATCTTAATATCTATATGATGAATCACTGTGTACTGACCAGTGTCCTTGAACACATCCATTAATTAATCAATCAATCAATGTTTATTTATATAGCCCAATATCACAAATGTTACATTTGTCTCAGTGGACTTCACAGTTTGTACAGAATATCAGTATGACAATACGACACCCTCTGTCCTTAGACCCTCACATCGTACAAGGAAAAACTTCCAGAGAAAAGAGGCACAACGTGTCTACGTACATGCACTCCCTTAGGATAGGTTGAGGGAAAAGAGTAGCAAGTAAGAAGTAAGGAACAGAGGTGGAGAAGCACAACGTGTCTACGTACATGCACTCCCTTAGGAGTTTTTTTTTTAAAATAGCCATGGCCCCCACCCCCCTCTGAGTGACAAGCTTACAGTTAGCTGTCTTTGTGTATTGCAACCAGGGAGAGCAGTGATGGACGCTGCCACAATGAAACTCATATGAAATAAACAGCTGATTCCTCACACACACGCCTGTTGTTTCTATGCATAAAATAGTGAGAAACATGCCTCTGGTTAATTATTATATAACTTGTTTTCTCCATAAAAGCTGGTGGGTTGAAAGCAATAGAGAGGCGAAGTCCCTCCCTTTCAGGGGGACCTCCATGGGACCTTATTTCGGAAAAATGATGAATTGAAGTCAATGGAGAGAGAAAGATTATCTTTCGATCCCGTTTCAATTGTGCCAGGAATTACACATATGATGTTTGTCAATTTAAAAGATAATTTTGCAAGTAAACAACAAAAACATGTGTCGTAAAACTGTGAAGTAAAACATTTGTTTGTGTGAAACCGGTCAATGAACTACATCTCCAGTCTCACACCAACACCAAGACGGCCGTCACGTTGGCACATTTCACTTCTTTCTTTCAGAATGAGGCAAAGTATTAAAAGAGGTGAAAATCACTCCAAGTCTGGCATGTTGAGAGCTGTACATACACACAAGGGGAGTTAGTCGGTTCCGTAAGAGCCAGCATGCGGGACCGGGATTCTGGGATTTGAAGTCTTTCTACTTGCGTATTTTCCACTATTCATTAACACTGAAACCCCCCTCTGTTAACAAGAGATACTGTAGTAGCCATAATACGTGATAATGTATGAGTTGATTTACTTCGATCTACTGTACTGTGTACACCACAACAATATTACAAAAAATATACTGCACATTAAAGCAAACTATTGTAAAGGTAAAAGTATGAGCATAAAAAATGAAGAAGTGTAAACATTTACATTATTATTATGATTATTTAATTACATTACATTGCATTTAGCTGACGCTTTTATCCAAAGCGACTTACAATAAGTACATTCGACCAGGAAGACACAACCTTGAAGAAAACAGAATCATATAAGTACATCAGGTTTCATAGAGCCAAACATTTCAAGTGCTACTCAACTGGCTTTAGATAAGCCAGTCCTTTATTAGTATAAAAGTGCTTCGTTAATAGTTCTAACGCTCGAAGTGGAGTCGAAAGAGATGAGTTTTCAGTTTGCGCCGGAAGATGTGCAAGCTATCTGCCATCCTGATGTCAATGGGGAGCTCATTCCACCATCTTGGAGCCAGGACAGCAAACCCACGTGTTTTCGCCGATGGGAACTTGGGTCCCCCTCGCAGCGAGGGCGCAACGAGTCGTTTGGCTGATGCAGAGCGTAGTGCACGCGCTGGGGTGTACGGTTTAACCATGTCCTGGATGTAGGAAGGGCCAGATCCATTCGCAGCATGGTAAGCAAGTACCAGTGTCTTGTAATGGATTCTAGCAGTTACTGGAAGCCAGTGAAGGGAGCGGAGGAGCGGAGTGGTGTGGGAGAATTTAGGAAGGTTGAAGACCAGACGAGCCGCTGCATTCTGGATGAGCTGCAGAGGTCGGATGGCACATGCAGGTAGACCAGCCAGGAGGGAGTTGCAGTAGTCTAGGCGTGAGATGACGAGAGCCTGGACCAGAACCTGAGTCGCTTTCTGAGTCAGCTGGGGACGTATCTTCCTGATGTTGTAAAGCGTGTATCTGCAGCAACGGGTTGTAGCAGCGATGTTTGCAGTGAAGGACAGGTTGTTATCTAGGGTCACACCCAGATTCCTTGCAGTCTGAGTCGGGGAAACAACTGAGGTGCCGATGTTGATTGTTAGGTCAAGAGTGGGACAATCTTTTCCCGGGAGGAAGAGCAGCTCAGTCTTGTCAAGGTTGAGCTTGAGGTGGTGAGCAGACATCCACTGAGAGATGTCAGCTAGACAAGCAGAGATGCGTGCGACGACCTGGGTCTCTGAGCGGGGAAAGGACAGAATTAATTGGGTGTCATCAGCGTAGCAGTGGTAAGAAAAACCATGCGGGCTAATGACTGATCCGAGCGAGTTTGTGTACAGGGAGAAGAGGAGGGGACCAAGAACAGAGCCCTGAGGGACCCCCGTAGTTAATTGACAAGGGTCGGACTCAGACCCTCTCCAAGTCACCCTGTAGGTACGGTCTTTCAGGTATGAGGTGAGGAGGGAAAGTGCAGAGCCTGAAACTCCAAGTTTTTGGAGAGTGCGAAGGAGGATCTGATGATTCACCGTGTCGAATGCAGCAGACAGGTCCAACAGGATGATGACAGAGGAGAGGGATGCAGTTTTGGCAGTGTGCAGTTCCTCCGTGACAGCAATGAGAGCAGTTTCTGTGGAGTGACCTGCCTTGAAACCAGACTGGTGCGGATCCAGAAGGTTGTTCTGATTGAGATAACAGGAGAGTTGTTTAAAGACAGCGCGTTCAAGTGTTTTAGACAGGAACGGGAGGAGAGAGACAGGCCTGTAGTTTATAACATCAGACGGGTTGAGAGTGGGTTTCTTTAGGAGAGGGTTTACTCTTGCCTCCTTGAGACTGTTTGGAAAGTGACCAGAAGTTAGAGAAGTGTTGATGAAATGGGTGAGAAACGGTAGAATATCAGGAGCGATAGTCTGAAGGAGGTTTGAAGGGATAGGGTCCAGAGGACAGGTGGTAGGGCGGGCAGAGGTAATGAGGGTAAGAACCTCACTTGGAGAGAGAGGGGAAAAGGAGGTAAGTGTGTTGGTGGAAGGAGGGTCTGGTGACCCAGCGGTGAGTAAAGGTGAGTCAGAAAAAGAAGAGCGAATATCATCAACCTTTTTTTCAAAGTGGGTAACAAAGTCGCTTGACAGAAGTGAGGAGGGGGGAAGAGCTTTTGGAGGGTCCAAGAGGGTGGAGAAGATGGAAAATATTTTTTTAGGATTGGAATAGGAAGATTGGATCTTATCTTGAAAGAAAGTGCTTTTTGCCTGAGAGATCGAAGCAGAGAAAGAGGAGAGGAGAGCCAGATAGGTTAGGAGGTCGTCACGGTGTTTGGATTTCCACCATTTCCGCTCTGCTGCCCTAAGGACGGTTCTATTAGCACGCAGTGCATCATTTAGCCAGGGAGCAGGAGGGGACTGACGAGCCTGCCGAGATGTGAGAGGACAGAGAGAGTCCAGAGTGGATGAGAGAGTAGAGAGGAGAGTTTCTGCAGCAGAGTTTGGAGGCAGGAGATGGAACGAATCAGAGGAAGGGAGGGCTGAGAGCACCGACGAGGCAAAGCTAGAGGGGGAGAGGGAGCGAAGGTTACGGCGGACAAGTGCAAGATGAGAAGAGATTAGTTTGTTATGTTTGGAAAGGGATAGAGAGAATGAAATGAAGAAGTGATCGGATGTGTGGAGCGGGTTTACAGAGAGGTTAGAAGTAGCGCAGTTCCTTGAGAATATGAGATCAAGGACATTGCCAGCTTTATGAGTCGGTGGGGACGGAGACAGTGAGAAACTAAAGGCGGTTAACAGAGATGTTAGTTCGTCTATCTTCCCCATCTGGAGGTTGAAGTCTCCGAGAAGTACAGCGGGAGGGCCAGTTTCAGGGATGAGTGAGAGGAGATTATCTAATTCCTCCAAGAAGTCCCCCAAGGCGCCTGGTGGACGGTAGAGAACAACAATGGTTAACTGTATAGGATGGGTTACTGTGACGGCATGGAATTCAAAGGTGGAAGGAGTGAAGTTAGGTAGCTTGAAGAGGGAAAAGCTCCATTTGGGAGAGAGCAGGAGACCAGTGCCACCTCCTCTGCCAGTGGGTCTGGGTGTATGGGAGAAGGAATATGCAGTGGAGAGAGCTGCTGGGGTGGATGTGTTGGATGGAGTAATCCAGGTCTCAGTGAGAGCAAGGAAATCCAGAGACTGCAGGGAGGCGTAGCCAGAGATGAATTCAGCCTTAGGAACAGCTGACTGGCAATTCCACAGGCCACCAGAAACTAGATGTTGGATCTCAGTGGAGCACGTGGGATAGACGAGAGCAGGCCGGTTATATCGATTAGGAGATACACGGGGCCAGTGATAATTGCGAGAAGACACATGAACAGGAATAGAGAAAATACACATGATTATAGCATGCGGGGCTAGAAAACTAAAGAAAAGAGAAATAAGACACCAGCTCGATCAGAGTAGGATTTGCCTCCTCTTTGCCTCCCTCGTGACTCCCGCAGGACTCCAATGTCTTTGTCAGTCTTACTCCCGCAGGACTCCAATGTCTTTGTCAGTCTTCGGCTGTCTGACGCTGAAGCTGACGCTCCAGGAAAGAGCTACCCGAAATGGACGCCTGATTGCTCAGTTCTCACAGCTGTAGGGCCACGGCCCTCTAATTAGTTAACTATCTACAGCTGATGGGCGACAATAGACTGGCCGTGCCTATATTAATGCAGGCTTGAGTGCTGAGAGCTGTAAAGCAGGTTTCGCCTGAGCAGATCTGAGATTTAAAATCTCTCAAACGCGATTTAGCCGTTTACGCTACAATAACAATTTATACAGAGTCGAATAAATGAAACAGATAAGTCTAATTAAACAAGAATATAACTTACAGTGGTTGCTGCGTCAACAGGTAATGTCGTCACCGGGTCCAGATGCACACTGAGTTCATCAGATTTTAAATGCTGTATTTAAATGCTTTTTAAGGTACAAAATGACTGAGTCACGCGGTTGTACTTCACGCTATCAATAGACTGGCCGTGCCTATATTAATGCAGGCTTGACTGCTGAGACCTGTAAAGCAGGTTTCCGCCTGAGTCAGATCGGAGATTTAAAAAATCTATCTAACGCGATTAGCCCGTTTACGCTACAATAACAATTTATACCAGAGTCGAATAAATGAAACAAGAAGAAGATCTAATTAAAAACAAGAATTAACTTACAACTTACAGTGGTTGCTGCGTCAATAGGTAATGTCGTCACCGGGTCCAGATGCACACTTTAATATATAAAGACTATATATTATTGAATTACAATTAAGATAATAAGATTAGATATACTTTATTTGATCTAAAACTGATGTTTTTTCATTATAGTAGCCTGTGACAACCATAACAAATAAGTGATTAAATGCTACAGTATTCAACAAACACAACTGCAGAGCTGCAAACATTGCAAACAGACTAAGTTCATCAACACCCAGTTGTCTTTGTGTATTTTGTGAATGAAGCGACATCTCATGGTTAAATCCTGTAATTGAACAAATGGAGAACTTTGGCAACGCCCTCTAGCAATTTGGCAACACCCCCAGCCACTGGGATCCGCTGGGCTTTTGACTGGGACACACCCATTGGAGTCCTATCTGGAGTGCTACATCTGTACGTACATGCACTCCCTTAGGATAGGTTGAGGGAAAAGAGTAGGAACTAAGATGTATGCGCCACATCTATACCATGAGCGCATTGCTCCTAAAAAGTTTTTTGGCACTGACACCAATCAACAGTTGTGCGTCGACTCGGCAGGGATCAAGGCACATATATGCCTCTCCCTGCTTCCACCGTCTACACACATAACCAAATTACATACCATCAGTAAGGAAAAAGAGCAAGAACTGAAATGTATAGGTGAAGAGGCACAACGTGTCTACGTCAATGCACTCTTATTAGATTTGTTTATCAACTATAAGCTTTATCAAAAAGGAAGGTCTTAAGCGCACTCTTAAAAACGGATAGGGTGTCTGCTGCCCGAACACAAACTGGAAGCTGATTCCACAAATGTGGAGCTTGATAAGAAAAGGCTCTGGCTCCCATTGTACTTTTAGAGACTCTAGGAACAACCAACAACCCTGCATTCTTGGAACGCAATGCCCTAGTAGGACAGTAGGGTATAATGAGTTATTTAAGGTAACTTTTACATTTCCTGTGTACATAATGAGTTCTGGTAGATAAAATCGATAGTGGCAGAACAGTGGTGTAGAACAGGGGGTCATCTGAACCTAGGGCACAGAGACAACATGTGACATTCAGAGTATAGTGGGTGTGCGCTGTGAAGGTGAGATGTGATCAGTCGTGTTCACCGTAGACGCACTTAAAGCCATATGTTGATCCCGGGTGAGATCACCACAGGCCCAGGATAACGCTACTGGCGGGGTACAGAAACACTGTTTTCATTCCATCATTTTTGCAGTCACTTGCATTTTGGTGTTTATGTCCATCAGACACTTTTTACACAAATTGCAGCCTTCCTGAATTTCAATGAGTAGGCTAAGCCTATGCTCCCTTTATGGCAATCTTTTAGGCTTTTAGTGTGAAACATCCACAGGAAGTTTTGAGTTGTATTGACTCCACAACTTCCTAAGAAACCTCAACGGATGGGTATTGAAAACTTATTTTGAAATCAAATTATGAATATCTGTTTAAAAATAAATCTAGGAATGCTTTTGACCTTTGAACCTTGCCTATCCATCCAACAGGAAGAAGGTGAGATCAGCACCACCCCTAAAGTGTCTGCCTGTAGCACGCCAGGTGAGTGTCCCTCTATGGAAACATATTCAAATGCATCCTCACAACAGAGGGGGCCACGGTCCCAGTTAGCATGAAGCTAGCTCCCATCACATCAATGTTAAACAGTAAATCTGTTTTTCCTTAATAATAATAATAATGTATAATATTTTTATAGCGCCTTTCAGGAAACCCAAGGTCGCTTTACAAGTCGGGTAGGGGGGGGGAAGTACTATTACTGAATAGCTGAACTTCATGTCTTGTGCTTTTCATATTTCTGGGCTTTTTTCTCCAGACATGCCAAGGAAGCCATGGGACAGAACTAACACCATGAATGGTAGCAAATCTCCAGTAATTGGAAGGTACAGTAAGGAAAATAGTATTTTGTGTATTGCAACTCAAATTCAGTTTTTTCTTTGGATCATCCACGGGGGAATATTAAAGCTGTACCTTTGGTTAACTTTAGCATGATGCTCTGCCTAACATCACTAAAGGCCCTCATGTGATTGCACAGGAGCTTAGCATTTATCAAGCATACTAACATCATGTCGTATCAATGTATCACAGCCACATGTCCATTGAAACAGTGCTTTCCTGCCTAAAGCTTGTCGAAATATCAATTTGTACACAAAGCCCTCCATACACGATAAAGGGTTTTGTGTAGTTCTCTAACTCAGTCATCAGATTAAGTAAAGGATAATAAATATTATAAAATAACAGAAGTTCATAGTCAAGACAGTGGGGAAGATCAGTGATAAAGTTCAGTAGCATAGTGTATATGACACACACACACACACATACACACACACACACACACACACACACACACACACACACACACACACACACACACACACACACACACACACACACAGGAACTGAGCTTAAATGTGTAAAGTGAGTGTCTCTGCTGCTCACACAGACTAGAGTCTTCGTGGAGACATCCCACTGGATCAGAGTCCTGCAGCAGGTAGAGAGTGTGATATCCCTCCTCTCTGATACAATGATGGGGGTGTGCCGTGATGGAGAGGGTGTTTTTATGAAACCTTTGGACAGGCTCCTGTGTGTCTTGTCTTCTGTTCTTACTGATGTCTATCTTTCTAAACCATTCATCGCTAACCTAACAATTCCTAGTTCTTCCTAACTGTGAAATCCAAATGTGTATGTCACGTACTGTACACTAACCCGATCATGCACATAGAAATGTGTGTCCGCCCAGTGCACAGCAGACTTGGCACATTATTATCACTGTAGAGCAGAGCGAGCAGGCGCCCACAGATAAGGCTGCGTGTGTGTGTGTGTGTGTGTGTGTGTGTGTGTGTGTGTGTGTGTGTGTGTGTGTGTGTGTGTGTGTGTGTGTGTGTGTGTGTGTGTGTGTTGTGTGTGTGTGTGTGTGTGTGTGTGTGTGTGTGTGTGTGTGTGTGTGTGTGTGTGTGTGTGTGTGTGTTAGAGCAAACCAGATGGTCGCTTCCGGTTCCAGCTTAATGAAAGTATCCTAATATGTGACTTACAGAGAGCTGAGCACACTAATTATTTCATGGTAATAATAATAATAATAATAATTCATTTATTTTATATAGGCGCCTTTCAAGGCTCTCAAGGTCGCCGTACAAACACATAAAAACAAGATACACAATAGATAACACCAGCATAAGAGACATAAACCAGACAATGCAGTATATAAATCAATCAAATAACCAAATCAATAAAAACAGAGGATGTGTGATGGATAATGATCAGGGTGGATAAGCGAGTGAGAAGAGATATGTTTTGAGGCGTGATTTGAAAATGGGGAGAGAGTCAGTGTTGCGGATGTCAGGTGGGAGGGAGTTCCAGAGCCGGGGTGCAGAGCGGCTGAAGGCTCTAGACCCCATGGTGGTTAAACGGAAGGGGGGTGCAGTGAGGCTGAGGGAAGCAGAAGATCTGAGTGTGCGGATGGGTGTGTTGATGTGCAGGAGGTCGGAGAGGTACAGAGGACTGAGGTTATGGATGGCCTTAAAGGTGAGGAGCAGAATCTTAAAAACGATACGGGATTTGACGGGGAGCCAGTGAAGCTGCTGAAGAACAGGAGAGATGTGGTTAATGGAGGGGGTTCTGGTGATGATGCGGGCATTCGTCACACATGTAAAATTGTGCACTCAGCTTACATATACATACAGTATGTATATTCCTGCCTACCAGACAGTGTGTGTGCGTGTGTGTGTGTGTGTGTGTGTGTGTGTGTGTGTGTGTGTGTGTGGTCTAGCATTACTATACTTGTGGGGACCTACATCTGTTTACATAGTCACGTGTGGGGACTCGCCTCCCTTATGGGGACAAATTGGAGGTCTCCGTAAGTGGAATCATTAATTTTAGGGTGTAGACTTGGTGACGGCCCGTCCACACAGCGGCGTGCGTTGAAGCTTCCAACGCTTCTGCCCATTCGATTTGAATGGGGTGACGTCACTTTTAGCCGAACTGCATTTTGGGAAGCGACGTGGAGCGTTGCTGGCGTAGCTGGCGTCAAAAGTTGAGCAATGTTCAACTTTTCACGCCTCGACGGAGGCGTCAGCCAATGAAATCCCGTTTTATGCAAATCTGCCAGTACAAGCGCTAGCCAATCAAACCGCGTGTATGCTGGGAGAGACTACGCAGGTCATTTTATCATATTCAAAAAAATGGAGGGAAAATTCATTATAGGCTGTAGAGAATCACCCGGTGCTGTAATGTCAGTCTCTGTTGATCTACCTGGGATATTAGCAAAACCGCGAGGAGCGAGGCCCTGGAGGGAGGTGGCAAGAGACAGTGGGTGATGAAAACTTGGAGGTTTTCGCCTGTTAGGTGGGGATTTTATACTCCAGTTTACTTACGTTTCTTTTAACATGGGCTATTTGCTTGTATGTCGGGGGGGGCGGAGATTCATGTGATTGGTTGTTTGGTGCGCGTTGCTCGCCCAAAAAAATCCCCAAGCTTCCAGATCGCCCCACCTCCAACGTCAACGCACGCTGCTGTGTGGACGCTCCAGTAGTGTCCGATAATAACACAGATACTGTACCATCACAACTCAACTCAGAACTCTGGGTATTTTCTATCAGAAGGTTTTATGAAGAGAAATGACAGAAAGGAAGTGGGGATTGAAAATAAAACCTCTTTTGTTCCATATTGCCATAGAGGTTGTGTGTGTGTGTGTGTGTGTGTGTGTGTGTGTGTGTGTGTGTGTGTGTGTGTGTGTGTGTGTGTGTGTGTGTGTGTGTGTGCGCGCGTGCGTGTGTGTGTGTGTGTGTTTGGGGGGGGGGGCGACTGACTCTGGTGGATTCAGCCACTGCAGGACTGTAAAGCTTGTCTTCCTCAGATAGTATTTTGACCTGAATATGTACAAAAGAGAGAACAAGTTATTTAGAAAAAGCATCTATCAACCATGTGTGTTTCAGTGTAGATCTATGGCCATATGAAGTAGCTCATCATCCCCAGCTGTAGACAGGCGGGCCCCTGCAGAGTGCTGCTGGGCTGATACCTGCCATGTCAAGATAGAAAAACGTGTTCCTTTCCTGACAATTTTGATTTGAAGACTGTCATAATGTCCTATTTACTCTGTTTGGTGCATGTGTGGTTGTTTTCTTTATGAGGGGAGGTCCCAAGTCTGCCACGTAAATGCATTACCTGAGACAAGTTCAATTGCAAGCAATATGTGTAGCATCTATTCAACCCCCTCCCCCGGTCCCTGTCCCAGTCCCCGTCCCAATCCCCGTCCCAACACCATCATCAATTCTCAATGTCTGTGTAGTTTTGCTTCCAACTTCTGAGCACCCATAGGACAAGGTTACTGTGTGACACACCTCTTGTCAACTTGATCGCAGATATTCTGTAAAAGTGGAGCTAACGTGACATAACATCAGATATCAAGGAATAATCCCAATATTCTCATTTTAAGTTTATTTTCTATTCAGGGATACTGCGTCTTTAGCCACATTGTAGCTCAACTGATTTTTATCCTTCATTTTTAATATATTTTCACTTTGGAAAGGTGGCAGGAAACCCCAGATGTTTAAAGACGGGGTCCATATGCTCTACCCACAGCATGTCACAGATCTCTGACTTAAAGGGGCACTCCAGTTATTTCATATTAACCTATTTAGTTGGGAGACAACACAAATAATTGTAAAAGTGGAATCAACAAAGACTAAAATATTCTGAATTGTAGTCCTACACCTCCCATAATGCAACTCCATAGTATTCTTGATGAGATGCAGCCTGGCTGCCATGTAAACAACTCTCCGTCCACATTCTCAGTTTGGATCACCAGACTTGTGTTAACACTGTGTGGTCTTCAGGCCTCGGCCAGGAGACTTGCAGCCTTCACTCTGACATCACCAGGGTTATTTTTCACACTGGACAAAGTCTCTGCAAAAGCACCATTGACAGTTAAGCGTTTCTTTGGTGTACAGTGGGCGGAGTGCCCCTTTATATGATGTCATACTGCTCCCCTGGATCAGTGTCTGGCTGTAGGGTCTGTACTGTCTTCAAGGGCTTACTTCGTGAAGAAAAATAATTTCCCCCAGTTTCTCTCATTGGCTTTGGATTGGCTCGAATGATTGACAAATAGGGTGATGTTAGCAATGACAGGGTAATGAGGGTCAGGCTCCCGAACATCGAATGCCTTTTCAGAGGGATCCAGCCATGTGGCTTTCTCACCAAAGGATTCAGTCTCCAGCTCCACATAATCACTCTAAACAAAGCCTTTCTTATTGTCTATAATTCTCCAAGGATCTAACAAACAGACATATTTCTGTCACTATACTCAGTCCTTTGGTTGTGATGGCAGGTAAAAAAAATTGAAGATCTCTTTGAAGCTATGTGCCTTGTTCCGAAGTTGCATTAATGTGACAAAAATATATAGATAACTCATAATAATAATAATAATATCCAGGAACTCTAATTAGGGTTACCTGCAATTCTTCTTTAGTTTGGCCTCCTTGTTTTTATCATGGCTGGGAGAATGAAATGATCTCGGTTCTGATCCCTACCAAGAAAACATCTCTGCAGCAACATCTTCTGTGTTTAGTTTTTTACATATGTGTGATTAGTTTTCATCCAGGAAATAGGCTGCTTCCTAAACCCTGTGACCTGCCGTGGTCGGGATGCCTTTTAAAATGTCATGAAAACGTGGAGATGTGTTCTGTCCTCTGCAGTGAGAGCTGCTCCATGTTGTTGTCAGCCTGGGATGGAAACATGTATCTTCCTGCTGAGGGAAAGAATTTGAAGGGATACATCGCAAGTTTTACGGGTGGCATTTCCAACCTTTTATTCATCTGCTTTGTATCATACTGTTCTCATGTTAATCATTATTTTCTTATAAGCTAACATATTGTTTTGTTTGAGCAAATTCAATAAAATTGCTGTAGAAGACTAGAAGTTGTTTCTTTTTAAATAATATTTACTGTTAGCTACATTTTTCAGAATTGTATGAATAATATCTAACATCATTAGAACATGTAACTTGTTTATAATTTAGTCACAACTCCATGAGAGCTCCATAAATAACCGAATGAATGCACTGTTTCCTAGAGTCTGTGAAGTCTAACTCAGTAATATCAATATATTTATATCTACTGCTAGCATTAGCCACCAGAAGCTACAGGTCATACTCACTGTTTCACAGCCTATGGTCATAATAAATACACCAAGTGCTGCTGTAGCATCAATAGCCCTGACTGTATGTGATTGAGAGGGTACAAGGTGGGTAATACAGCGTATGACTTACATTTTTCATTTATTTGAGAGATTGTGTTCTTACTTCTTTAAATAGTAAAATGTCTCACTTTAGAATAGAATAGAATATAATTCCTTTATTGTCATCGCACCAGGTACAACGAAATTTAAAAAAGCAATCCTCGCAGTGCATTTCCACATAATACGAAAAAATATATATCTATATAAACATGCACACATAAACATATGCTCACACATCCATACCAACATGCATACATGCCCGCACATAATTTAAATACACTTTACAATATAAAAAACACGGGGATGATATTTGGCATCTCTGATGTCAATCAGTTAATAAATTGATAAAACTATTAAAAAGTAGTGCAGTTGTAAATTGTTACTGTGTGTGTGCTAGTTCAGCGTTTGACGGTGTTCAGTTCTCGTATAGCTCTGGGGTAGAAACTGTTTTTCAGTCGGTTTGTCCTTGATTGAATTGACCTATAGCGTCTACCGGAGGGCAGAAGAGCAAACAGGAATTGTTCAGGGTGTGAAGAGTCTGCAATTATTTTGCCTGCTATTTTACCCTCCGAAGGGCTTTCCTGTCCTTTTCTGAGCAGCTGGCACACCACGTGGTTAGGCAATATGCCAGCACGCTCTCTATGGAGCAGCGGTAGAAAGACACCAGAAGCTTCTCCTCCAGGTTGTTTTTCCTGAGGATCCTCAGGAAGTGGAGTCGCTGCTGGGCCTTTTTTACAGATGTTGTGGTGTTGATAGACCAGGATAGATCTTCAGCAATGTGTGTGCCGAGGAACCTGAAGGCGGGAACCCTTTCCACACAGTTGCCGTTGATGTACAGTGGATCTGGTGTTGTGCTGTTTTTCCTGAAGTCTATAATGAGTTATTTTGTTTTTATGGAGTTCAGAACAAGGTTATTATCTGAACACTACACCGCCAGTCTCTGGATTTCATTCTTGTAGGCTGATTAATCTCCTCTTGTTATCAGTCCAACCACGGTTGTGTCGTCCGCGAACTTGACAATGGTGTTGGTGGGGTGAGTGGGGGCACAGTCATAGGTGTACAGGGAGTAGAGCATGGGGCTCAGCACACAGCCTTGTGGTGAACCGGTGCTGAGTGTAAGGGTGGAGGAGAGGTGAGGGCCTATTCTCACTGTCTGGAGGCGGTTAGTTAGGAAGTCCTTAATCCATTGCCAGATGTTTGGGGAAAATCCTAGGTCAGATGGCTTGGAAACCAATCTGCCCGGGATGACTGTATTAAAGGCAGAACTGTTATCAACAAAGAGCATCCTCACATAGCTCCCCTGGTGTTCAAGGTGGGACAGTGGCAGTGCACTGTGAAGAACAGTGGCGATGGCATCCTCTGTAGACCTATTTGCTCTATACGCAAACTGATTTGGGTCGAAGGTGGGTGGGAGAATGGTTTTGATGTGCTGCAGGACCAGCCTCTCGAAACACTTCATGATGAGCGGTGTGAGTGCTATCGGACGGTAGTCGTTGAGGCTGGAGATGATGGGTTTTTTCGACAGAGGGATGATTGTGGCAGATTTCAGGCACGAAGGGATGATGGATTTGGAGAGTGACAGGTTGAAGATCTTTGTGAAGACCTCCGTAAGTTGGTCTGCACACTCCTTCAACACCCTTCCCGTCACGCCATCAGGGCCTTCACTACAGACTTTAGCGCCACCTAACCCTTTCGCCAAAATGTTTTTAATACCAGCGGTAACCGGCCAAGCGCCAGGCAAAAAACAATCTTCAAATAAAAGAATGTCACCGGAGGAGTTCATAGCCGCGGGAAGTAGGGGTGCTGGGGGTGCTGCAGCACCCCCTGTTGGCGAGTGGTGTACATTTGAAAAACTGAGTGACCACCTAAATAAAAATGATTAAACTACATAAAATAGTTATGATTTTACTTAAAATAAAATTAGCTGTATACAGTAGCATATAATAGTCATAGTATATATTTGTATATATCAGGTGGCTTGAATTTATTTTCCAAATAAGTAAAATCCGATTCATCTAGGTCGTGGGTCTTGGGAGAGTGACGTAATTGACGCGACACACACACTGCAGAGTGACAACTTTCTAGAATGGTGCAAAAAAGGATTTTGGATTTTTTTCTCCAACAAACAACCCAATAAAAAGAGTGGACCACCAGCTACTCCTCAGCCCACCACCTCTACAACTAAATTAATATATATATATAAATTATCCATTATCTCATTACATTTGCGCATATTTTAACACATTTCAGGAACCGAAATCTGAACTTTGGATAAAGCCAGGTTCAAAATTCTCGTTTCATTTTGTAGTCATATTAGCATCTAAGGCTTTTACAGAAGGGATTTTGGATATCTCTTTTTATCACTCCATAAATCAGAAAATATTGTCAACAGCCCTAAAATATCAATTTTCGCCATGTTTCTAGGTATAAAATCTTATATAATTCAGGCTATGAATGATATATGAACAAACCCTTCTGTAAAAGCCTTCATAATATTGATAGGAATATAACTGGAAGGTTTGGTGTATGTAAGTGCAACTGAAGTGGAAATTTCGGACTCAGAGTAGGAGAAAAAACTCATTTTGAGAAAACGAACTTTAAAGATTGCAGTGAGGCGCTAGCTAAACCCTCCTGTTCTTTGGATGACAGCTTGCGCATCAACGCACTCCGTGAAGGTATTTCATGTTCGGGGTCATTTGTGTTTTGTATAACCTTGCTTCGTGCAAGTGACAATTGTTGTTGTCTTCTCTGTGAACGTTTTTTTCGCCGTTCTTTTGCCATTTTGAGATTTACATTTCTAGCGGAAAGCTAACCAGGAAGTGTTTTAGCACACCACGTGATGCATCTGAACGAATCACGTTGTCAGAAATTGACACTAGCCAATGAGATTTCGTTTCTTGGTTTAAGACCCTTTTGTACTTTCACGATTGGTTGCTGATACAAAGGAAATGACCATATTTGGATCCGATGAGATTGTGCAGGAGAGACGGAGCTTTTCCAACGATGACATTGTGCAAACAGCGATCGCGGTACTTTATGTTACGTTAGAATGCTAACTTTTGGTGAATTTAGGAGAAATATACAGACGCAAATAGACAAACTATAGTAAAATGAACACTTAAATGTGTATTTTGTACGTTTTCCTTCCAAAAGCCTGAAAGAAAACATGTTATGGAATCAAAATAGCACAACATCTCAAAATTGACCAGTGCATGAAAAACGATGTTTTTGCCTGCCGTGTCTCGCCTTATACAAACAGGATGGAGCCGTTTTTTTAAACGGCTCCATCCTCACTTTTGGCAGCACCCCCTGAGCAAAATGACTTCCCGCGGCTATGGAGGAGTTAAAGGAGAGTGACAGGGTCAGGGAGTAGGAGAAGAAGAGGGAAAGTTTCAGCCACACTGGCTTGATCGATGGAGTTGGCCTCAATATGATGCTAATATAAACAAGATCTTCTGTCGGCTCTGTACATCAAAGCCGACCTATGCTGACAAAGTAAGTGAAGAGTAGAAAATATAAAGGTATTCGCTATAGGGAAATGTCCCAGCAGTTTAGGAGAATGAAGGTTCTAATCTAGGCTATTATGCCATTACATTTCTAACTCCTAATGACAGGAAGGCAAAAAACGCAATATACAAATAATAATAATAATAATAATAATACTCATAATAATGATAATAGCAGACATTTTTTAACAATGACCACAATATAATTATTTAATAAATCAAATGAGGAAGAACTGATGATTAAAATGTTGTAGTACAAGTAGTAATGTGCTTTGTGCATAAATTACTATTGCAACACGTGTTCATTTTCTTCATGATCAGTCGATTTATTGGACGAATGCTCTTGGGCCAGTGGAATTTTACCCTTAACCTGTTAAGCTCTGAGCCTGTTGCAACACAGTCTCACTCCCTAAACGTCCAATAGCGACGCTTGGTCAGGGTCCTTTGGCGTGCAGTTGTGACGCTCCGAGGCTCCTTCAGCTTCATAAACGGACGCAAAGAGCTTTCAACTGATTGCAATGTATTCCCATCGGCGGCGGTATTTTTACATTACATTACATTACATTGCATTTAGCTGACGCTTTTATCCAAAGCGACTTACAATAAGTACATTCGACCAGGAAGACACAACCTTGAAGAAAACAGAATCATATAAGTACATCAGGTTTCATAGAGCCAAACATTTCAAGTGCTACTCAACTGGCTTTAGGTAAGCCAGTCCTTTATTAGTATAAAAGTGCTTCGTTAATAGTTCTATCGCTCGAAGTGGAGTCGAAAGAGATGAGTTTTCAGTTTGCGCCGGAAGATGTGCAAGCTATCTGCCGTCCTGATGTCAATGGGGAGCTCATTCCACCATCTTGGAGCCAGGACAGCAAACCCACGTGTTTTCGCCGATGGGAACTTGGGTCCCCCTCGCAGCGAGGGCGCAACGAGTCGTTTGGCTGATGCAGAGCGTAGTGCACGCGCTGGGGTGAACGGTTTAACCATGTCCTGGATGTAGGAAGGGCCAGATCCATTCGCAGCATGGTAAGCAAGTACCAGTGTCTTGAAGTGGATTCTAGCAGTTACCGGAAGCCAGTGAAGGGAGCGGAGGAGCGGCGTGGTGTGGGAAAATGTAGGAACTTATTTCACGCTCAGGGAAGCACCACATCCGTCCATGTCGGCGGCAGTTAAAGGCAATGTGAGCGTCCATTCCCATTGGATAACGGACGATTTTACACCCGGAAGTAAGTATTCTCTTTACTGTCGATTGATTTTACAGTGATATCTGCACTACTCATCAACTCAAAAACACCAGATTATCCTTGTTAATTACACAACATTGATTGGTTTAAATTGTGTGCAATGCTTTTGTATTTTTCACCTTCGATTCGGAGAAATAAATATTTTATTATTGGTTGACCTCCAACTGCATTCCATATGAAAAAAAACGTTTCGTAAAAAGATAAAATCATACTTTATTCAGCAGTGCTTGCTTTACTCTTTGAAAGTCATCACATGAATGCATTGTAATAAATGGTTCGGCTGCAGGGGCGGCGGGTACTGTAGGCTAGGGAAGGCTAAGCCTTCCCAAGTACTTTTGTCGCATCCTGATCCTGGTAAAATAAAAATATAATGTTTGTGTCTTTGACATTAGCGCTGCTATGCAGCGCTATGCTGCAGCGCTATGCTGTGCCCTGTACTACGAAGCCAGTTCAACAGACTCTGGATATATTTGAGTTATCTTAACTAACCCTAACAAACAAGATCTCGCTAAACGGTCCTACGACGCTGGTTATCAACTCGGTAAATCAAGCCAGGGTTTCTCTCTCCAGCTGAGAGCGGTTCACATGAAAGGGGCGGGGTTAGCAACATTTGACCAATCACAAACAGGGACAAGTGTACTAACAGCGCAGCGTCAAACTTCATAATGCTAAGTAAACTAATATTAGACAAATATGAACTTTAAACATCCATGACTTAAACATATAATCCAGGATACAAGCCACATAGTTGCACCTGCAAGGTGAATACAGAACAACTGGTTAAAAAATAAATAAACTACCGAGTGTTTGAAAGCGTACAACAGGTTTATGACATCACTGCCCCATCGACACTAGTGGATCTGACTTTAATTACATTTGAGTTGAGTGTTTCGTCAACTTAATGTGTTGCTTAAAATAATACTTCTGCATAGGCTACAGTAGGCTATGTGACAATGTAATGTAAGTGTTGCACGGCCAGATACGGCTCGAGAAGCTGACTCAGATTAGGAAATATATTATATATTATGATATTATATATGATCGATGATCAGATTGATGATGTGATGTCAGTGTGATATGAATGATAAGTGCGACATGTTGGCGTCTTCTCTGCATACGGCAGTTTAAACTGTTTCCTTTTTCCTGTAATATGACTTGATAGATTTAAACTCCGCACACTGAGCTCTGATTGGTCAGCAGGCGGTGCTTTCACTGAATTGATCTCTTTTCTATAGACGCCGGAGTCGGGCAGCGTCAGGTAAAAAAAGTTATTTAGCCTTCCCAAACCTGAGCCTCACGCGCCGCCTATGATCGGCTGCATTAAATATTACACATCTGTCGTAGTTATTTATTTATCTACTGTTTATTGATATATTTAGAGGGTGGGAAGGAAGGTTTCAAAATTCTGATTAGATACATTTCTACCATTTCTTTAATTCATGGTGGTTTCAGTAATCCCATGGTAATTGAGGACACAAGTAATCTAAAGTACTAATGTAATCTTTATGACTTTCAGAAAGGACAGGAGACCCACAGGTGCCTATCAATGATTGTCAGCTGACAGCACAATGAGTCAAAGGGCTAGCAGCAGCAGCAGCATGATGATGATGATGTTACATGTGTTGTTTTAGGAACATCCATGTAAATAAATGGAATTCAATAAACATTGAATAGCATGCATGCAGTTTGTCTGTGCCTTTTCCTCCGTGTTGTCCTGGCATATAGTCTCCTCCATGGTTTGCTGTGCTGCCTGGGGATGCTCCAAGCGCTCAGAGAAAGGAGTACACATGTAAAGTTTCCCCACTGACACAGAGAGGAGGAAAGAATGGCTGGCTCAAGTCAGCAGGAGCAATGTAACTATCACTAAAGACAACAACAGCAACAATATATGAGGTAATCATATTGTTCACAAAATGAAGACCACACCATTGGGAAGCTTAATGTCTGTTTAATCAAAATAAAGAACAGGGAGAGGCTTGCAAAGCTCTGGGAGTTGAGACTCAGGCGCAGGGTGAGGGTCTCAGTGCAGGTCTTCAGGCTCCATTGAATCCTCCTGGGGTTCTTGTGCTGAAAGAGGGAGACAGGAGAAAGGGTTAGATACATCTAGCAACCTATAGGATGGGAAATTGCTGACCTATTTTAAACGTACCTTGTGTTTTCACTCTCACTTAAGTCCCTCTCCCTTTGCCATCAATCCCAAATCAGCTGAGCTGCAACATAATACAGACAGGTAATAATCAACAGAATCACAAGGACAATATGGCTCTGCTAAAAACACTCACCCATAAGATACCTTTTTGTTTACTGTTTGGAAGTCTCAAATATGCACTCTAAATCCATATCAATAGCGATGTATCACAAAAATAGCTCTCTTCCTTATTATTGTGTAACGTTAACTATAATATACTAGCTTGAACTCCAAAATGGATATTCTCATTTCACCACCTCCACCCACTACAATCACACGCCCCAATGTTATATGTAACTCCCTCCACCCCGGATAAAAGCACGTTAAGAAGCCCCTTTTCTCTAATTCCACAACGTTGGATTGCAATAACATTAGGAGAACGGATTAATAGGCTGTTCATGGTTAACGTGTGTTGCTAACTTTATCCGGTATCCTAGCCTAATCTGTTATCTGTAAACGTTCCCTAAATCAGTAGATTTAGGGATAATCCACTAACATTAAACATTAATTTAACTTATGTTAGACAGCTATCATACGGAATACATATTTACTGTGAATGTATGCAAATGTCTAACAGAAGTTAAATCCATTTCTCACTTATTCTGACAATGTACTTAACCCCAAATAAAAGAACCCAATAAAAAGAGTTGTTAAATAATAGTGAAGTCAGGTTGTAATAACAATAACTCATCTCTCTCGAGTTTTATTTTTCAGCTTTGCCAAAAGCCACTGTGTCAAGTGTCCTACTTGGGTTGCTGTACGGAGTTGTCGAATATGGCGGACCATCTCGCACATGCGCAGTACAGATCGGGCAGGGCTGCAGATCGGGTAGTGACATCCGCCATTGCTGTAAAAAAATGGTCCATTGGAGAGAACGGAGATGTCGTATTGATTGATTGATTGATTGATTGATTGATTGAAAAGTTTATTAACAGCTTGTATATTGGGTACAGTACAGTACAGCTCAAAACATACAATTGTTAAGGGGATGCAGACCAGAGAAAGACTTTCGTCTTGTTTACATCAGGGTCCCCCATTTCCAATTCATCATGTCATTTAAGACATATAAGACATATAAGACATATTTTACATACAGATGGCTTATTTACAATTTACATACAGGTGGTTTTTTTACATACAGATTGCTTGTTTACAATTTTCATTTTAGATTTCGTTCTAATACATCCTAACCGGACATTTAAGACATACCAAGTATACAGATATACAGTTAGTAACAGAGTCTAAAATGCGAGTATATACATAGATGGGGAGGGGGAAGCTGTCCATTGAACGACAGGTTGAGATTTGTACCATTACCGGGGCCAGTTTTGCAATGCTCTCCCCCGAAGGTGCTCTTTAAGAGAGGTTTTGAAGGTAAGTATAGTTTTACTTTCCTTTACAGTTGTGGGAAGAGCGTTCCACCTTGTAACTCTTCTATTGTATGGCTCTGGTCCATTTAGCTTAGGAACCTTCCTAACGGAGTGAAATGACCCGGAAGTCCCTCAGTGGCAGCCATGATAAGTGTCGTTCGAATTCTCTAGATGATAGGAAAGGAGGTTTCAAACTTCCTTTATAACCTCCTTTAGCTTAGGAACCACTGGACCTCCCTCACCGAAAGGAGAGGAGAAAATGCTGCCCCACAATGCATTGCAGCCGCAGCATTTGCCGTCACACAACATTCGGCCGTTCACGGAAACAACCGATTATGACCGAGAAATGATATCATCAATGTTACGGTGCTTATTAAGCATTTTAAAACGTATGTGGTAAGTTGCCAAAGTGCTTTGTTTTGAACGTTCATCAGTATTATAATCAAAAAGAGAAATATGAACGTTAGTTTTTACTGAAATGATCAAATAAAGTCAACATTTCACTGAGCTGTGTGGGGTTGTTCAACTTTTAAAAGATGTTTGAATGGTGATATACACAGTGATAGATGTTAAGGACTAACGTTTATAATAAATACATTTGTATTGATTTTAAGATATTTTCATAGTTCATACAATCATACGTATTGGGATCATTTGTATTAATGTGGACCGGAGGGAGAGGGTGACGAGCATAAGTTTCACTTTCCTTTTTTATTTCAATTCCAACTTTGGTCATGAAGAATATGTTTCTCTGTTGTCCACGTTCATAAAGCATAAAGTGAAAGTATCAGAGCACGGTGCAGAGTCTCTAGATGAGTTTACAGTAGTCCCTCGTTCTTATTGAACATCCATGTTGTAGTCCGCTGTATAGACAACTGTAGTTTCCATAGTTTCCCCACAGCAGCAGACGCACATTCATGACGTCCGCTGGCGCATCAGAAACACGTCGGTTAGTGAAAGTGCATTCGGATTCTCTAAAGTACCGCGGTCTCTTCTCCTAAGTCCTTTTGAATTCTCCTATCCACTATCCCTTAACCCCGTGACGTTGCACTCAGAGGTCAAGGAATAGACGATAGGGATAGACGTTAGGAGCTGATTTTTGGATTATCGGAACGCAACCCTGGCCTCAAAATAGACCGGAAACTATTCTTTTACCGTTCTGTTTTAATTTCACAATAAAGTTAGTAGTAATAATTTGTTTTGATATTATTGTTTTTTATTGACTACTAGACCGCTGGGTCATGTTAAGACCATCTTTTCTGTGTTGCTGTGGGTTTTTTCCATCGCTTTTGTGTTACAAATATCAAAACAATAACAAAATATATCCGTCGTAAACTAAACCAGAAACAGCAGTATATTTTATTTTGTTAACACTGTAAACTTGACATCTTTTTAACCCAAACCACCTACTGGTTAAAGCACGTTATTACACGTTTAGAGTAATTGCAATGCAGATAGATTGTGTTGCTTTTTAATGACTGTTTAAAATGCCTTTTTCTTAATGTCTTTCATTTTTGTAAAGCACTTTTGAATGTGTTATATTTTATGAAAACATTTAAATATTAAGAGTACATACATAGAGGGAAAGTAGAAGGTCAATGATAGAAATATAGAATAGAACATATCAAGAAGATACTGTAAATTATATCTAGAATAAAACAGTTTAGTGCCGGATGGACAAAGATATTAATAGGAGGATGTGCAAAACAGACAAACTAATTAGGCTTTATTTAAACATTAAATAATACTTTAGGTTAAGGTCTTCTTTCAAATACATGTAAGCAAAAAGCTTTGGGGGTATATTAAGCCTGACAAAGTACTTAAAGGTGGGGTAGGTAAGTTTGAGAAACCGGCTCGAGATACACTTGTTGTTATATTCCATGGAATGCTCTTGACATCCCGATAGCAATGAATATCTGAAGTGCTTTGACAACAAATCCATTAAAAAATGTCATCTGTGGAAGCTGTAGTACTGTGAAAAGCACGACCAATCATCGGGCTAAAAAAACTTTCCTGCAATGTTAACTATGTTGAAGCACTTATTTTAACCGATATTATACATATTTATTATACTCTTATAAGATGTATGTAGATATAATAAGAAATGTGCAGAATATGACAGTTTAATAGTGGAGGTACACACATATTTATAGATCTCTTGTTGAGGAACCTATGACCCAAGTTTGTCATCATTGCATAACTACACCGTAGCCTAGTTGTGTATATGATATGTCAATAAACCTTTGAAAATCTTGAAATCTTGAAAGGGATGTGCAAAATAGCCATTATATACAGTTGTTGATGAACGATTAGAGCAGTGATCGCGGACCGTTAAAAAAAAAGTAACAAAAGAAAGAAAAAAAAAGAACGTTTGAAAAATACGTTTTTAGATGTAAACCTATAATCCACCACCCCGTTAGCAGGTGCCACTTGATTGACGTATATTTGAGACACCTCAATAATATAATACATTAACCGTGCTTTACGTGAACCTCATCATGACACAAGAGAGGACGGCAGGAATGCAGTTTCCCGTGTTCAGTGAATGCAACAGAGGCAAGTCACCAGACCAATCAGAGAGTTGCATGGAAATACACGTGTACTTGTCATTCAAGCTCGGCTCTGTGTGTGTGTGTGTGGCAATAGCGCATTTAGTGTGATAGAGGGAGAGTATAATCACCATCTGCCCCTTATATAGACCACCCTCGGAAGCCGGCCTCTTCGACCTAGGACCAGAGATGCGGGCATGGCTACATGACACCGAGTTGGACCTCTAACGTTACACGAAAGAAGAAGTAGAGGGAGAGTGAGAGGGAGAGAGGGAGAGAGGGAGAGAGAGGGACTGGTGCTAGCGGGGACCGTGATGTTAGCATCTGGTTAGCTAGCTGCACTAACGGACATAAGGAGCTGTTTCCACAACAAGCTGGAGGAGTCCTCTCCTGTCAGACTGAGGGGCTCAGGTGAGCTAAAGGACTCTCTGAGTGTTTAGAACGGTTTTGTCACAAATTATTCAAAAGATTATTTCCGCGGCACACCTTCATATGATCATTACAGTTATACAAACAATAAGAGAATAAATGAAAAACAGGTATGAAATACTATATGGCAGTAAAACAAGAATACAGTTTAAAAGGAGAGTGATTTGTAAAATATCCATAAAGAAAAAGAAAATCTGCTTACAGTTGTGTTTCATCTGGGTGTTGAGAGGTATCCATAGATCTCTTCATGTTGCTCTCAAAGTGCACCAGATTGATGCTTTCAACTTCAATATTTTAAAAAAAATCTTCCCGGGGGAGCAGACCCCCCTAGAGGAGGTGAGGACCCCCCTAGAGGAGGTGAGGTCCGCCCCCCACTCATAAAAAATAGCACTTTACCCCTGCCTATATGCCGTGAGCTGATTATGGAGCCTTCATTGTAACAATAATTCAGATGCAATTAGCCTAAAAGGCCTCAAATTGGAAGCACTGTCTGGGCCGTCTTTTTACTCAATTCTGCAATAGGTAGATCTCGCCTTTCACCTAGGCCAAGGTCGGTGAACTTGGGCCTAAAAAGGTTGGTGACCACTGGATTAGAGAATAACGAGTAAAGAATATACTTTATAGGGATCTGCAGATAAATATTTAGTCTTCTCGAGCACCAACTATCAAATATCTCTCCTGATTGTTGGCACTTGACAATCACCTTCACTGAATTTTACTCAGGTGTAACTAAAGTCTGATTTAAGGGTTGTTTATATTTCACATCATTAATCCAAATCTGTAAAGTAACTCAAATAAATGTAGTGGAGTAAAAACACCAGGTTAACCTTAAAGAAAGCCCTCAGGATTATCAAAGACCCCCATCACCCCAGCCACAAACTGTTCTGTCTGCTGCCGTCTGGCAGGCGGTACCGCAGCATCCGGACTAAAACCACCAGACTCAGGGACAGCTTCATCCCACAGGCCATAAGACTATGAAACACCTGAACTTAGAAACAACATCCATAACATTGATCTGGCTGCTACTTAGAAATTATTTGTCTAATATATCATATTCCAATCACTTGTATATAGACTGTTATTATTTCACTTTTTTACTATTTTTCTTTTTCTATTTACTTGCACTATTTTTTCTGTGTAGGCCTATTTGTTCTATTGTGTTGCACTGTTGGAGGAGCGTGGGGGGGAGCGGGTAGGACACATTTGAGTCCTGTTTTGGTTAGTGTGCCGTCGATGGGTTTCATTCCATTTCAAAGTGCTGTTTGATGCTCGGTGTAAACTTTGCGCACTGCCACTCCAACATCCAATCACAGAGCTTGAGGACTAATCACGTGGTTTGTCAAGCAAAGCACTGGTGTAGTCCCACACGATAGCTGAGGATTCTGGGTAGTGTAGTGTCTTCTGCTATCCTAAACTCCAAAAAAATATTTGTTTCTCCGAATCGAAGGGGAAAAATACAAAAGCATTGTACACAATTTAAACCAATCAATGTTGTGTAATTAACAAGGATAATCTATCTTTGAACTTACTGCAAAACTATAACATGAAATTCACCCCTGGTGTCATTCTGTCTGCCACCCCTTGATTCTACTTGCTCTGACTGTTCAAATGAGATGTGAACCATCAAAATTGGATAAGGGGTTCCGGAGATATCACTGTGCAAAACACACCGGCCAATTTTTACCGAAAATAATATGGGAAGGGGGGTATGACCGAACGCAAAGGAAGGGTTAACTAGTGCGTTGAAAACCATTTTTAGGTCATTACAAATAGAACTTGTTATACAGAAGATGTCGTAGGGATTATTTTACAAGATACAAATATTCTCATTTAGCGAACATACTTTAATTGTTAGTCTTATATTCATATTTCTAACATCACATGTTATGTTGTTATTGTTATTTAGTTTTTATTTGTGCTTTTGTCGTTTTGAAGGAAATTAAAATACTGTATTGAGTTGGTTTCTTCTGTTTTGGAAGCCTTGTATATCTTTTTGGTCTTGTTAAAATACCCCATGGTAAAACTGTCTTCTAGCAGCAGTTAAAGAAGCTTAGTTTGCTGTCTTAGGCTGCGACATGTATTAAGATGGTTTGCTCTGAGTTTATCGCCGGCCACTAGAGGGCAGCGTCTCACTGCTGTCGCTGACCGGATATGCCGTGCTCTGACCCGGTAGTGCAGAGCGGCCATTTTAGTTCGAACATTGTTCCTTCACTCCACCTCGAGTTGAGACGTTCATCCACTCATTCATGTAGGATTTGTTCCACTATTGTTTGGTGTGTCTGTACTTTGTGTCGTTGTATATATTTGTGTTGTGTTGGTGATGCAGCAAAACAGATTCCGGCCCAGAGGCCTGGGCATTAATATTTCGCATTGTCTCCCCTCACTTCATAAACATAATGTTTTGAAGTTGGTGAAGGAGGTTAAATCTGACCTACAGCGCTGGAACTCTCTCCCTCTGTCAGATTCTCATTCCTTTTTCAATGTTTTCATTATTCCTCCCCAAATCTTTTTTTAAGGACTTTAAGGTCATTTATTTGGACAGGAAAGACCCCAAGGGTAAAATATTCTGTCCTACAAAGGACTAAAGTGGCCTTGCTCTACCTAATCTTCTGGCATACTATTGAGCGGCCAATATTCAAAAGATTCACACTTGGCACAACTCCCCCGTTACAGACTGGTGCCAGATGGAAGCGCGGTCTTGTGGCTCTATCTCTTTATCAGAGTTAATTTGTGCCCCCTTAAAATCATATCCTGCTAAATGCGTATCCAACCCAATTGTACAATCTACTGTAAAGATTTGGAGGCAATTTAGACGCCACTATAAAATTGTTTCCCTTTCCCTGCTAATGCTCATTTGTAATAATCGTATTTTTCTTCCTTCATCTCTTGACCCGGTTTTCTCTTTGTGGAAGGAGAAAGGGTTGGTTTATTTCAAACTACTTTTTGTTGATAACATTTTTGTCTCCTTTGATATTCTCAAAACTAAATTTGACCTTCCAAACTCTCAGTTATTTAGATATTTTCCTTTGCTCGTTGTAACTTCCCCAATTTTCCTCATCAACCACCTAATTCTCTCGTTGATACAATTCTATTGACCCCTGTAGTACGTGGAGTCATTTCAGCCGTGGGGAAGTTAATCTTATCAGCATTATCATCTCCTTTAGCGACTAGGAACATCTGGGAGAGGGAGCTTGGGGTTACCTTTTCAGATGAATGGTGGCAGGGGGCCCTAGACAGAGTCAACTCTACTTCATCTTGCGCCAGACTGACACTGATACAGTTTAAGGTCCTACACAGATCACACCTGACCAAAGTTAGACTTAGCAAACGGTTTGACACAAGTGAGATGTGTGATAGATGCTCTCTCTCTCCAGCCAACCACACACACATGTTTTTCTCCTGTCCAAAGCTGGGTTCATTCTGGTCCTCTTTTTATGATACACTCTCGAAGGCCTTCAATAAGCCGGTGGTTCCTAGCCCTTCAATTTCTATTTTTGGTGTCCCTGAGGAATTCTCTAGTTTCACTAACAAGGAGAGCAATGTTATTGCTTTTGCTTCACTTGTAGCCCGCAGACGTATTTTACTGCAGTGGAAGGACCAGAAACCTCCATCTTCTCAGTCGTGGTTGAAAGACTTAATGTCTTTCTTATACTTAGAGAAGATTAAGTATAGTAGGCCTTTAAGGGGATGCTCTGATACATTTAGAAAAACCTGGGATCCTATTCTCTCTTTTGTTAATTCTATTCCTTCATTAGGGGATTAGATAATCCCATTACTCATTAATGTACGCCGTAGCTACTATTTTGAGACTGGACGGTTATGATGCAATGCTAAGTGATTGTCTCCCTTGGCGTGTGAATGGTCATGCAGCCCAATGTGCATTGTGCAACACAGTGTTTCTTTGTATTTCTGTGCTTTTATTATATCCTCTTGTATTTTTTATTTACTTATTTTTGCTCCTCTTTTATATCGTATTGTGACGCTTATCGGTTTTGTTTTGTAGGGGGGTGGGGGGATGGTTACTATGCCATGTTTGTTGTAAAAAAAAAAGTAAAATCGGGTGATCTTATGTCAACAGTTTGTATGTTTAAGATTGATGGCCCAATAAAAATACTTGTGAAAAACTTGTGTTTTTAAACCATTCTGTTTTAGCGGTTGGATTTTCAGGGAAAGAATCGACCACGAGAGGAGGTAGAATTGCAAACCATGGTGACTTTATTCCAAAAACACCACAAGAGAACAGTAGCCAGCATGTAGGTGTTCACTAGTGATGACAGTTTGACACTGAAGCTTCGATACATGCTTCAAACCCTGGACTTCCTATTCCATAGAAGCAGTGCTTCGAAGCTTGCTTCAAATCACGTGACATATGACGTCCGAAGCAGCAACTGCTTAATTTCCTGAATGAATCAACTCACTGGTTCACCGTCCAATCAGGTGATTTAATGCACTGCCTCGTTTCGATTCTGACAGTTGATAGGTTGAAACAGTTTCGAATTTGAGCGCTTCAACACTTTATAACTGCTCTAAACAATGCCCAATGTGTGGGTTGTTGTAGTAGTTGTTGTTGGTATTGCATTTGTATTGGATCATTATAGAGCAAGCCAGGAAGAAAAATAGGTCGTTGTGAACAAAAAGACAATTGTGAGTATTAAAAAAACGTTCAGTAGTTTAAAGAATAGATAGCCCAGTGGATAGAGCCGGCGGCGAAGTCCTCCGCGCAACCGGTTCAAATCCTGGAATGGATGAACTTTTAATCATGCCCGCTTTTCAACTTTAATACTATAACTGATTCAGGGCCACTACCGAGTGCCGGCCCTCTCGTTTCCCGGAGGTTTGTAGCTGCAGGGAGCAATGCACTTCTTCGCCTTGGCCCCGAACCGCGCGTGGTAAAAACACTCTCTTGTGTCCCCACGCCGGCCCGGAGCTGCTCCCCCGAAGCCCTCCTAACTGGCGAGGGGGCACTGAGCGTTTTGTAGGGGGGTGCCCCCTCGCCAGCACATCTGCACCGGGCTGCTGGGTCGCCAGGAAGAAACGGTCGGCCTCCTCAGCCAGGGCGCGGGGTTCAGTAATGGTCATGTTGGCCAGCGCCGTCTGAACCCGGGCAAGTGTCGCAGGAACGTCTCCATGAACAAAATCCTGGGATCTTCCCCCCCAGCAGATTCAGCATCTTCTCCATGAGCTGGGATGGCTTGCTGTCTCCCAGACCCTGAATCTCAAGAATCAGGTAAGCCCTCTCCTTAGCAGATAAGCTAAATGTCTTAAGGAGAAGGGCCTTAATCGCCTCATATTTGCCATGGCGTGGGGGATCTGCGATAAATCCAACTAACCTGGATGACGTGGAGCTCCCCAGTGCCGCCACCACGTGAAAATACTTCAGGTCCCCGTCACGGACCTGGCGGCAGGCAAAGTGCGCCTCCACGTGTGCGAACCACGCCGTAGCGGCATGTTCCCAAAAACTACGGCAGTTTAACATAAACATCACGATCAGCCATGTTCAATAAGTCTTCGGAATCTATCACGAAAACAAAAATATCTACATGTGTAGCAACTGCTACACATGTATTTATACATGTAGATATTTTTGTAGACATTTTTGTTTGTCTAACTAGACAAACATAATTAATAGATGATCTCATTAATACCTATTTTATATGTACTAAAAAATAAAAATAAAGTTTACTAAGCCACCTTTTTGTTTCAAATGATTAATTAGACAAAATGATTTGTGCTGAAAGTCATATACTGTTGTGTCTCAAACGGATAGACTAGGTTATTATTTTATTCGCCTAATAGTTGCTTAAAACGCTACAATAACATTTGCAATTCGTTTTTTTTTTATCTGCCAATGTCTCTCAGCCACCGTAGTGTCGTGTAGGGGGTGTGTCTTGCTGCAGCTGGATGATATTGGTCCCGTTGATCTTAAAACTAATTTCCTTGCTTCTTCTCCTTTCTCGTAGTTTCCTTGCGTCTCTCCATGCTTCCCTGGTGGGAGAGACGCAGGGAAACGACGCAAGTGAGGGACGCAAGGATTCCATTGAACCGAAGTGAGAAGCCTGAGAAACACCCACAGAGTCCGGTGCACTTCCTGGGGGCTTGAGCAGAGCATGCAGCAGAGGTGTAGCTCAGAGACCGGAAACACCCTGAGCTGCCAGCAGAGCGTCAGCAGGGGTCCTTCTCACTTCGGTTAAATGGATTCCTTGCGTCCCTCACTTGTGTCGTTTCCCTGCGACTAGTCCCTCCCACCAGGGAAGCATGGAGGGACGCAAGGAAACCACGAGAAGCAAGGAAATTAGTTTTAAGAGCAATGGGACGTCCTTTCCTCCGGAGCGTCACGTGAAGCGACGTCCGTTTGTGATGACGCTGCACAGCTGATCGTCTGACAGCAGCTCTGTCCCCGTTATTTCCACACACACCCCCGCCTCTGTTAGTACACATTTACTGACACAAACATTTGTATCATCTGTTGTAGACCCCATGTCACGGCTGCTGCTGCTGTCTGCTCATTAACCTGCCTGTGAGTGTTTTCAGCTGTGGGTGATTATGTAAATGAGCTGTGTGGTTGCCCCAACATCATTGGCTGTCATCTCCTGGTCCACTTCCGAGGACACTAATTGGAGCACGCCGGGTCCGACGTTCTCCAATCCCTGTGCCAGCCCAGCGCACACCTGCTGGAGAGGACTACAAAGCCTGGGAACTATCACCACTCTGGAGGCTCTGCTGCGATCAGACGCCTCATACCTTTTTGCGCTTGTGTCATGGACATTACAGACTGTGCTTAGTGACGAGTGTCCATATATGTGTTCAGTGTCGTGTGACAACTTATGTGCTTAGTATTGAGTGTGGAGATATGTGTGTAGAAGTAGTGTGCTGTGTAGGATATTGTGAAACAGCTTAGACCCAGGTAACTAGCACCTGTTGATCAGCTACAGCTGTGCCTTCCTTTATTTAGTTGTACCACTGTTAAAGTGAGGTTTTGTTTCATTTTCGCTATTAGTATTTATTTATTCTGTATGCCAGTAGACTCCTTTTTAAGAGTCCTCCCTTTGTTTGGTAAATTGTCAACCGGTGCCCTTTTGGCCCTTTTGTTTGTTTCAGGCTGCCTGCCTGCCATTTTTGTTACACTTTGCATTATAATAAAGCCACTTATAATTAATACCAATACCACTCTGGTCGTGTCGCTTCCCTTTGGTTCCCCTAGCCCAATAGGGAACGTAACACCCCAATAAATAAAATCAAATAAGAACTCATTCTCAAAAAAGATAAACGCCATTCTTAAAATGTATAAACGAACATTAGTTGGATTAATATTGATTAGAGTGCACAATAGAAATAAAATAATTGAGAGAAGAAAAAGAGATATGGTATCTATCAAAACCCAGTTAGATTAACATTCATTGGATTGCACACTTTGTGTGTTTGTGTGGATATGTAGCACATTAACATTTTAATAGCACTTAATGACTGACTGAATGGAAATGACAATAAATGAAAATGTAAAACGAAAAAAGCGATCATGAAAATGTTTCCAATAAATGAATAAAATGATTGTTGACCACTTAGTTGTTCAGATATATCACATATTTGTAACTAAATGAAACATGAATTGAAACAAAACACGGTATAGACTGAGGAGTGACTCCCGTGAGGTTCATGTGTTTTCTTCACTCCGCTGGGAAACTGCTCTCATGTCAAGAAGCATCAGATCAGTGCATGCGCTGCATCGTCCAATCAGTGAGCGATACACAGTAAGGGGGCGGGGCGAGTGTCTGAGGATTTCATCGGAGGATGGTCTGGTGGTTCCTCGATTATAGCTCCTCCATTATCGCTCCTCCGGCAAAAATAAGGCCATTGGGACGCTACTCAAGATGGCGCAGACAAATCAACTTCCGGTGAGACCGAGGAGCGAGGAAATGAAAAATAAGAGAAGTGAGAAGGGTCCTTAGAGAGTTTGAAATATCCTTCCTTAATATTGTGTGTGAGCAACAGGTGTCAGAGTACACAGCAGTGGCGTAACAAGGTTGTGTGTCCTTTCTCTTTTGAGTGCTGCTCTTGTGCTTTGGTTTGCTGTACATTATAAATGCAAGCTATTACATTTTTTATAATGCTGCCGAACTTGCTGCTTCTAGCTACAGTACAGTACAGGTTGAGTAAACGATTCGCTCGTCACGCAAGGTATCACATGACATGAAAGGGAGCAAGGTCATTGGACAGACAAATTACAAATTAATTTAGGTTGCTTGGTTACTTTGAAGAGTGCGTGAATGCCAAAATAAAATGTAAAAAAAGTATATGTATATTTTATTTTTGCATGGGCCCCTGTCCGGCTCTGGGCCGGCTGCACTGTCGATAGTTACGGCCGTCCACACAGCAGCGTTCAAAAATCTTCCAATATAGGCTATATATATATATATATGAAGATTTTTTATATATATATATATATATATATATATTGGAAGATTTTTATACTTTTTTTACATTTTATGTATATATATATAAATAAATATTAAAATAATTTGTTTTATATATATATATTTTTTTTTTCATGATAACCATCATTATGTCTGATGGTAATATGACACCATTAAACACAGTAGCCGTGACGCCCTTAAAACCAATCCCAAATCAGTCAGAACCCGAGCTGAGCTGAACCAATCACAATGCAGAGTTGTTTGAATTGAACGCTGAACAAGCCAATCAGAAGAATTCGCGCCTTCCTGGTCACTGGTAGTTTTGCTCAGAGGGAGGGAGAACGAGCACTACGTCAAACGTTAGGACAGTCTGTTTTAAAAATATATATATATAGCTACATTTATCAATTATTTGTCTTACAAGGGAATATTCATCAGGTGTAATTACTGGAACTACCCGCGGTATAATAAGGTAAGTGTTTTTGTCCAGCGCATGAGTTTGTGAAAAAGCTGTCGATTGCCTTTGTTGGGAAATTGTGTTTTAGGCTCCGACTACTTCCTGAAACCATAACTTGTTCTTCAGGTCCAAGTAAGATGATAAAGTAACTGTTAACTCGCTTATGGTTAATAGTTTCAGAAAGGTTAGATAGATGTTTTCAGCAGCACTGTGAAGTGAACTAGAATGTAAGCAGATGAAGGACACGCAATTAAATGGTCAGAAAGTAGACCGTGCCTGCTTGGTCAAAGACTGATATCAGCCTAGGAGCGGTTTAGATTTGTGTGCACCTAACGTTCGATGATGTGACATGTTTGTGTTCTGGGATACGTCCCTGTGTCCAGCGAGACTTATTCACTCATGCGCTTGCGGCTGAAGGACCGTCTGTTTTGCTGGCCAACAGGATTTGAATGCATGACGTTTTCCCTCCTTGCTTCCTGCTGTCTCCATGACGCTTAAAGCAACAGCTCAGAAACATTACAATGGAAGAATATAACTGGCTGCTTTTCCGGAATACTTTGTATGTTAAGATCTATTTACATTGTGGAGCGTGTTGTAAAACAGCGAGGGGAAGTTCACAAAATAATTTGGAAAATGCTCTAAATTCGTCGATATTACCTTAACTTTGCCAAATCACAAAAGGTAGCGCAGTGAAAACTGCAGCCAGAAGGAAGAGTGTTTTATTTTAAGGAATAATGTTATGTTTAAATGTGATGCTAAGTGTTACTTAAGGTTGATTTGAGATTGTATTGGGACCCAAATGTTTGGTTTTATTTCAGTTTTAGTTCGTTATTTTAAATGCATTCTGCTTTTATTGGAAAGCACTTTGTTACTGTTGTTTGATTACTAATACGGGGTTAGCTCACCTATCATTTGATTTTAGCTGACGCATTATCAAACTGAGTATATAAGTAAAGTTAAAGTTTGAGAGTCTAGTGCTATCGATTGGAGGGCGTTTACCACTGGATTCACATGCTACATTTCAGAGGGGCTGCTCTGCATACCATGTGGAGCTAAACAGGAGTTTCCGCACAAAGGGGGGATGTGTGACTTGTATTTAAAAGTCCCCCTATGGTGCAGCCCTTATCCTGTCACCAGCCCAGCCGGAGATGGGGCTCTGCGGACAGGCCGGCCGGCACAGCAGCGCGGGGACTGAGCTCGGGTGTGTCATTGTAACATTTGGATGTTGTGGCTTTTTGAGATTCGACCAGTGCAGTGGAATAGGGGTTGACTATGTTTGACTCTCTCTCTCCTTGCCCTTTTTAAAATCCTGATGAGCCAGTTATGTTGTGTTTTTAGAAGGAGTACACATTGATTTGCTATGCATGGCTTTGACAGTGCAACAGCTTGGTTCAGTAGACTTATTGTAGTTTTTAACATGAATGTGTATTTGCCGGTTTGAGGTGTTTTTCTCAGAAGGACACTTTAGGGTGACAATCGCAACTAATGGTAAGCAGTTAGTGAACGCTGCCTGCCATTCACTGAAGCAGAGCACAGTGTTAACCAATGGAACTTAGACTCCTGTTAGTCATTTAAGGTCAGTGGCTCAGCTGCCAGCAGCAGAGAGCTTCACCTGCTCTGCTGAAGCTCTCATCCAGTGAGCTACACTTGTTGTTAAGAAGTGCAAATAATCAACATTTCTAACACATTGCAATGCCCCCGAGGCTCTGGCGGTGGCAAAGTCACTTGGAAAAGGGATTTACTGCACCGCTAATGACTTTAAAGATTCTGCAGATCTCAGTCAGACTGCAGATGATGCCTTCATTATTGAAACAATGACAAGTCCTCTTCGACAGTGCTAAGTCACACACAGCCCAGCTACATGTATAACCATTAGCGAATGTCACCTTTTGTTTACCGATGTGCTGACGGCAGTAAGAAGGGCGAACATTGGCCGATGTCCTGCCAATGCAAAGGTGCATCCCTAGATATTATTCAGGAGCATTGCAAATAATAATATTTGTAGAATAAACGTAATGTTTGTCTCATAGTAACACTGAGCAGCTGTTATAACCATTTCAAATCGTTTGGTTTTGTTAAAGTGGCTGCTAGATTTGACAAACTTAACAGTTGGAGCTACAGTTGAGGGAGTGGGAGTCAGACAGACAGCTGGGGGACCCTATGGGACAGAGCTGTCAGCAGTTCTACACACTGAGCCTCCCTGATCTCTAAGGTCCATAATGCTGAGCTGGCCTTGGCCACCTCATTGTGTCCAGTGGTGCACATGCAGTCATGTTAGCTACTGAAGTATGTTTGGATGGTTTTAAAGTAAGACTGGAACACAGACACGTTTTTAAACTTGAAGATAAACATAACAATGATGGGGTTTTTGATACTTTTTAATGATTTATTTGGTTGAATTCTAA
This sequence comes from Gymnodraco acuticeps, assembly GCF_902827175.1. Classification (NCBI taxonomy): domain Eukaryota; kingdom Metazoa; phylum Chordata; class Actinopteri; order Perciformes; family Bathydraconidae; genus Gymnodraco; species Gymnodraco acuticeps. Next base: position 308,010 of record NW_022992023.1, read on the forward strand.
TACTGTTAATACATATGATGATATTTTTTTCCATATGATAATATTTATATATATATAGCAATGTGTGTTTTCTAGGAGTGTAACGGTACACGTACCGAAATTATTCGGTAAGGGCCCTTCGGTTCGGTACAGGTGTGTACCGAAGTGTACCGAACGAATATAACGATAAACGTAAAAAATTGAGAACGTGAATAACTTTTTGGAAGTAATCTCAGGTGCTGCGTCGCAGCATTCAGAGTCATTTGCTCACATTGGGTTCAACGCGTCATAGAGCGAGCAAGTCATTTCATTGGACGAGAGGCATACTATGAGAGCTGGTCAGAGGGATGCGTTCAAATGTAGTCAGTAATTTGAGGAACTGTCGAAATGGCGAACGCAGATAAAGTTGAGCTCGAAAATCCTCCAGCATCATTGAAGTTTCCGGTTTGGGAACATTTTGGTTTCGCAGTTACGAACAAGGATGAAGGACAAAGACAGGTGGACCGAACCAAAGCTGTTTGTCGGCATTGTTCAACTAAAATTGGTTACGCGGCTGGCAATACATCAAACTTGCACACTCTTGAAAAGGCATCACCCGAACTTGAATATCACCGGTACCAAAAGAAAAAAGACTGAAGTGCAAACCCAACTCCCGCTAGCATGTAAGCCTCCACCACTCGCAGAGAGTTCAGACCGAGCCAAAGCTATTACAAACACCAAATATCCTTATGTTGCCATGTTAGCAAAGCGCTACCTGGCTGTATCTGCTACCTCTGTCCCTAGCGAGAGGGTGTTCTCCACAGCAGGAGACATTGTTAGTGCCAGCAGATCTGCCCTTTCGGCAAGCAATGTGGACAAGTTCATCTTTCTTTAGAACAACATGAAAATACAATGACAAGCAAGTCCTAATGTCAAGCTGGCGGCTTAGGTGCTAGTACATCCATCCATCCATCCATCTTCTCCCGCTTATCCGTGGTCGGGTCGCGGGGGTAGCAGTTCCAGCAGAGAGCCCCAAACTTTCTTTTCCCTGGCGACATCAACCAGCTCTGACTGGGGGATCCCAAGGCTCTCCCAGGCCAGCGAAGAGATATAATCCCTCCACCTGGTCCTAGGTCTACCCCTTGGTCTCTTCCCAGCTGGACGTGCCTGGAACACCTCCCTAGGGAGGCGCCCAGGTGGCATCCTAACTAGGTGCCCGAACCACCTCAACTGGCTCCTTTCGACGCGAAGGAGGAGCGGCTCAACTCCGAGTCCCTCCCTGATGACCGAACTTCTCACCTTATCCCTAAGGGAGACACCAGCCACCCTGCGGAGAAAACCCATCTCGGCCGCTTGTATCCGCGATCTCGTTCTTTCGGTCATGACCCATCCTTCATGACCATAGGTGAGGGTAGGAACGAAAATGGCTACCGGGTGCTAGTACAGTACAGTTCAAATACAGATTATTTCAGTTCATCGAAATGCTGCACCTTAATGTTTATTTTATTATATTTTGTATTTATTTGAGTGAATACATTATTCACAGTTTAATAATAATAATAAAAAATATATATATATATGTTTTGTTTTGTGAAAAAAAATTCTGCTGTACCGAAAACGTACCGAACCGAACCGTGACCAAAAAACCGAGGTACGTACCGAACCGAAATGTTTGTGAACCGTTACACCCCTAGTGTTTTCTGATTGACAGATAAGCAAACAGAGTTGAATCAAAATGTGAGAAGAGCATTTTATCCGTATTTCTCAGAGCAAGTCTTTTTTGGTTGGAGGCCTGAAATAAGGTCTGTGGTTGACACCAGCTGAAGAGATGGTGATGTTTTCTTCTTGGTCAGTTAAAAACCCCACTGGTGTCCAGATCCTTTTGATCTCATAAAAACAGATTCATAATGCGCTTCAGTGCACTGTGTGGGAACATAATGACAATGCCTTGCAAATTAGGTTAGCTCTGCTTTGACAGAGTTCTAAATACATATTTGAATGTATATGATTCCTAATGTAGGGTTTTTCTCTAGCTTTTATTTTCACTCTAAAAATCAAAAATCCAGCCTACATTCATTTACTCTTATGTCTTTGCCTTTGTATTTTTGCTGTCCTAATCTTTACCCTTCTAATTCTGTCCCCTTTTCACACTATCTTCTGCTTTATAATCTACCTTGTGTCTTTCACTCTTTCTTAGGTCAACAAAAATGCCTACTGTGAAGTATCAGAGAGGGGACATGGTGATGGGCCGCTGGCCTGGCAGCAGCCTGTATTACGAGGTGAAGGTGCTTCACTTTGATGCCAAAAGCCAGCTTTACACTGTCATCTACAAGGATGGCACTGAGCTGGAACTCAAGGAGCAAGACATAAAGGTACCTGTCACAAAGTAACTTACAAACTGTCTTTTCACACTTTCATGAAACATTACTTTGTGTAAGTGTCTTTGTTATTATCGTCTTTGATATACAATTCTAGGTGACACAGGTCGCAACCTTAGGGAGATAACCCCTTATCAAATATTGTAAGGTAAACGTAAAGAGGTAATTCAAGCTTTATCATATACACCAGGGGTGCCCACACTTTTTCAGCTTGGGAGCTACTTTTAAAATGACCACGCCCAAATGATCTACCTACAGGGCCCAATCTGTGTCTTGGGGGGGGGGGGGGGGGGTGCTAGTGGACTAAATGGCGGATAAACTGTGGCGCACTTACACTAATTGCGCCGCATAAGCGCATTATAGTGCGCTGCATTTGTGCTTCAGATGAGGAGGGGAGGCCGCCTCATAACGGCATGAACCTGTAAGGCACAATACAACTCAGACTGGCTTACCTGTACGTCAATCAAGTGGCAAATGCCATAGTAAGGATGGATGATAGGCTAACTTTGAAAGAAAACCAAAAAGTTGAATTGCGATCGACGTATTGGGCGCCCCTGATGCAGTGTTAACCAATAATAGGGCTGTCGCCATTCTGCAATACACAAGTTGCCCTTAATTATAATGTCACCATTTGGTTTCTTCTGCTTTTTAGCATCAACTGCTATTCAATTGTTAGAATATAAAGTCTTGACTCTACAGATAATCAGATCATTCATATTCTGAAACTCTCATTGTCAAGTCTTCATAAAGGTATAATCACCATATTTGTTGAGAAGTGTAAATAGATGCTGATATCTGAGCCATGCAACGGTGCATTCCTGATTGTATTACATTTCATTCGATGATGAAGCTTTATGTGCTTTGGCAAGTTTGAGAGTTTCCCTTTGCTCTGTATTATTTATTTGCTTGTTCTATTTATTTAAATTTGAAAAATACTTGAAAATGTTTATTTATGTTACAAATGAAGACACACGTTCAAAGGCTATGTGTACGATGATGTAACTCATGCTATACTCTGTTGAAAGAATAAATTAAATGTTGAATGTGTTTCCTTGCTGCTTGTTCCGACACGCATTAGGAATCGTTACAGGTGCAGTTTGAATTGTCTCTTCGTCCATGCTGTGCGATAACGCTAACGCTTTTTCTCAGCCCTGGAATTGAATTTTGTGAAGCCAAAGAAAATAATAATATATCATAAATGTGCACCAACTCCATTTATAACCTAACATGACGACTAATGGTTAATTAGGAACCCTAAAAACCATGACTCCCATAACAAACAGTTAGACCCGAGTGTACTGCTACTAGCGTTCACGACGAATGTAACCCGGAACATTTCTACTCGGCAGATCAATTATATATTACGCTTTTTAAAATAATGAAAAAGTATTGTTTTCCTGTCATTTCCAAGGCAGGATACAGCTTGAATGTAGAAACAATGCTAGAAAACCTCCGAGTGCTGACTGACTACTATAATTCATATTTGTCCTTATTGCCTGAACTATTTAATGATTTGGAGGAATGATATTGTAATGCTTCCTGTTATCTTTGCCAAAAATCTCTTCCTGACCTTACTGTGTAGTCTATTAAGGCTTCTCAATTCTCTAATTTCCCCACCTCGACTCCTATGCTCGTGTCTTAGTCCCACAGGAGATGCAAGCGGAGGAGAGAGGAGGGTATGGAGTCAGATTTGGGTCAATATTCTAGCGCGTAAAACAAGCTACTCACGAGCGGAAAATGTGCTTTTACACGCGCATAAAATGACCCTCGCGCGCAGATTAAACCCCCGCGAGCGGCTCTGCGCCCGCGAGCGAGAGAGACAGACCTCTTGCTCGCTCGCGGGAGTGTCAGCCTCGCGGAGTCTGTCTACGCGCGCGTGAAAAGTTTCTGGCACTTTGGGGCGGAGCCACTGGACTTTGATTGACAGCTGTCAGGAACCCCGGAGTTGCCAGGTTTGATAAATGCCTGAACTACCAAGAGCCGAGGAGTGACAGCTGCAAGATCAGTTGGACGAGATTGAATGGTAAAGTTGTCCATAAAAAACTATTATATTCGTAAAGTGTACAGCTAATATATATATATATATATATATATATATATATATATATATTAATTAATTTTATATAAAACAACATATTTTTGAGTGGGCTGTATCTGTCGAAAATGGCTAGCTTCTGTCTGCTGTACACTCTTAGAAGGGATGTGTCAAAAATGACACAACATGTGTTGAATTTCAACACGCCTACAGAGTGTGCTCAGGGACAACACGTGTTGTGTTTATGTTTAAATCATTTTTACACACAAAATGTGTTACATGCCCCTAACACACAATGTGCACATTTTACACATTGTGTGTCATAAATGTGTAACCAAGATGAACACACTCATTTGTTATTTCTGCACATTTTGTGTTATATTTCTTTAACCAGAATTAACATTTGATTGTGTTATATCTGCACATTGTGTGTCAATGACGATTACTGGAAGTACCAGGTGGTGGATATGGTTTTTATTCAAAAAATCGAATGCAAGGATTTCATTAGCACAATATGTCATTAAGAAAATAATTGTTAACATTTAAAAACATTAATATTTTTCTAATTCATCAAATGTTGACAGAATAGATCATTCATAAAATCACACCTAAAACAACCTTATACCTTGGTTAAAACAAACTTAATCTTCAGCAAACTATTGTTGTAAATGACTTTCAGCTGAGGGAATATAGTGATGAGATTCTTCACAAGGACCACCTTTTCAGTGTTGGATGGATAATTAAGGATACAAATGAATGACAAGTGAGCTATTTATTTTTTATTTTTCAAAAAAATACAAAAAGTTCTAGCATACAAATATGACAAATGCGTGATAATAAAGCAATTGGTAATAAAGAATGTCCTTTTGTATCAAGCAAATAAAAAAATAATGTTTACAACCAATATATCACTTAAATGCAACACTTATACACACATTTCACATTCATATACCTACAATGCCTCTCCACCAAGTCAGAGATGCAAACTTTGACAAGTTTAAGCCTGGTCTTCTCCGTAAGAATGCCATTAGTTTGCAGTTCGTCAAATACTTCTGGAATTTTCTTCTTCAGTTATAGGCCATTCAGAAGAACTGTAAAACGATTCCATACATGGGCACACAGCATAGCTGTTAAGGATCCGAAATATGTTTACTTAGCTTATAAATGTAGGCTATGCTGCAGACAGTAGCTAGCAGTTTTCGACGGATACAGCCCACTCAAAAATATATTGTTTTATATAAAATACATTTTTATATATATATATATATATTAGCTGTACACTTTACGAATATAATAGTTTTTTATGGACAACTTTACCATTCAATCTCGTGGGGGTTTAATCTGCGCGCGAGGGTCATTTTATGCGCGTGTAAAAGCACATTGTCTCGTGAGTAGCTTGTTTTACGCGCTAGAATATTGACCCAAATCTGACTCCATAGAGGGGAAGCAATAGGCGGTTAGAGAAATGAGAACTCCTCTCCTCTGAGCGGTCATTTTATTCTACAGCTCCTAAAGCATAATCAGGATACAGTCGTTGTGTATTTTATTATGTGAAGCACTAAATGGTTTTAGAAAAGTATCGACTCTTTGTTTGTAGATATTAGGGGTGTAACGGTACACGTACCGAAATTATTCGGTACAGGCCCTTCGGTTCGGTACCGAAGTGTACCGAAGTATACCGAACGAATATAACGTTAAACGTAAAAAATTGAGAACGTGAACAACTTCTTGGAAGTAATCTCAGGTACTGCGGCGCAGCATTCAGAGTAATTTGCTCACATTGGGTTCAACGCGTCATAGAGCGAGCAAGTCATTTCATTGGACGAGAGGCATACTATGAGAGCTGGTCAGAGGGATGCGTTCAAATGTAATCAGTAATTTGAGGAACTGTCGAAATGGCGAACGCAGATAAAGTTGAGCTGAAAATCCTCCAGCATCATTGAAGTCTCCGGTTTGGGAACATTTTGGTTTCGCAGTTACGTTCAAGGATGAAGGACAAAGACAGGTGGACCGAACCAAAGCTGTTTGTCGGCATTGTTCAACTAACATTGGTTACGCGGCTGGCAATACATCAAACTTGCACACTCATTTGAAAAGGCATCACCCGAACGTGAATATCACCGGTACCAAAAGACTGAAGTGCAAACCCAACTCCCACTAGCATTTAAGCCTCCACCACTCGCAACAAGTTCAGACCGAGCCAAAGCTATTACAAACGCCAAATATCCTTATGTTGCCGTGTTAGCAAAGCGCTACCTGGCTGTATCTGCTACCACTGTCCCTAGAGAGGGTGTTCTCCACAGCAGGAGACATTGTTAGTGCCAGCAGATCTTCCCTTTCAGCAAGCAATGTGGACAAGTTCATCTTTCTTTAAAACAACATGAAAATACAATGACAAGCAGGTCCTAATGTCAAACTGGCGGCTTAGGTGCTAGTACAGTACAGTTCAAATACAGATTATTTCAGTTCATCGAAAAGCTGCACTTTAATGTTTATTTTTATTATATTTTGTATTTATTTGAGTGAATATTCATAGTTTAATAATAATTAAAAACCCAAAACCAATAGTTTATGTTTTGTGAGTACTAGTCGGTGCTAGTACAGTAAAGTTCAAATACAGATTATTTCAGTTCATCGAAATGCTGCACCTTAATGTTTATTTTATTATATTTTGTATTTATTTGAGTGAATACATTAGTCACAGTTTAATAATAATTTAAAAAAAATATATTATGTTTTGTGATAATTTGTTCTGCTGTACCGAAAACGTACCGAACCGAACCGAACCGTGACCTATAAACCGAGGTACGTACCGAACCGAAATGTTTGTGAACCGTTACACCCCTAGTAGATATCTACTAAACTACAGCAAATAAAGAGAGTAGGCCTGTTATACTGAGTGATATGTATTATACACACTGCTCTGCTTTCTACACGGACCTCACAGCTGTTCTCTCTGGAAACATCGCGTTGTGATGAGAGCAGTTAATAAAATAATATCCAGGGGATGCATGCAGAGCTGTCATTGGCTGAGATAAGTCCGGCCGTGCGTCACGACTCTTTGAAACATATCTGTTCCCGGAAATGCATCCACAAAGGAGCCGTGGAGGACCGTGGAGGACCCATCAGTGTATCCTCGGTTAGAGCTCCTCCAGAGAGCCTCCTCGACGCTCGATCCTCGGTCCTCGAAGTGCATTTAGAGAAATGAGATGTCCTTCAACATGGCGTGCTGAAATCCATTTCCGGGTCACTACCGGAGGAGTCGAGGAGGGGAAATTAGAGTATTGAGAAGCCTTCAATATGTCTTTTCTATACGTTCTAGAAAAGATAAGGCAGACTTCTTTTAAATATCTTGTCCAATACAAAACAAGGTAAAATTGTTTACAATGTTCGCAATCTGCTGTCTCCCCTCAGAGTGCAGCTGGTTTCCAGTCGCGCCCTCGCTCCCGCTCTCGTTCTCGATCACCAGGCCGTCGACGCAGCCGCTCTCGTTCCCCAGCACGGACCACGCGGCCCTCGTGCACAGCGGCGGCCGTCGCTGCTGCAGCTATCACAGAGAGCACACCGCCTTCTCGCAGCGATGCTAAGCTGAAGGATTCATTCGAAGTCAGGCTAATTCCCCCGGTGAGTGCCACCTACTCATTCAGTACTAGGGAGGTTGCAGAAGTTGATGAACAGGAAGAGATAATTCCCAGGATATCTGTCCCTGCGACTGATATCAAAAGCATCAGTAAATGTTAAACGCCACACAGTAATCCTGTAATGCTGTCTGCTCTGCTGCCTACAGGACTTTGTTGTACCCTGTCGGCTCAATATAAATTCTCTTTGATTGGCTGCTTTAGAGTAACTTGACTCAGGTCTTCCATTATTGTCTTGTCAAACTTAAAAAAAAATAAAGCTTGTGTGAAGTTTGATAAACGTGCCTGCGAAGTGTCAGCTGCATAAGCAGAGACTGATTGTGTCGCACAATCTGAGCTACATTCTGTGTTGACTGGAACTGGGCAACAGTGCATTTGTTTTATTTCTATAGTTTGACTTGAACCTGTGAGATGTAGTTATGGAATGTTGGCTCCCTGTGAGTCAGTCAGTATTTTACATTTGATTTGTAGTTGTGTAATTTCCACTCAGCTCTTCATTAACTAAATTACTAAATTAAAGAGCATCACAACCTAAAGCACATCCTTGTGGCTTGTTGTTCTGAATTTTGACCAGAACCTCTCACGCTCACTCTGCTTATTCCTCACGTTGCGGTTTTCCCTTTTTTGTCTCTTTTCATCTCCATCAATCTCCCTCCATTGTTTGATGGACAGGAACAGACAAAGGCATCTGAGAACAATGGCAACAAAAAGCATGAAAAGAAAGAGGACAATGAGCCTGCTAACAAAGTAAATGAGGTGAGTTGTATTTTCTTATTTAAAGCAATTCCCCTCTGTCTGAAAAAAAGACATTTCTTTTCAAATGAAAGATTCAGAAAGGCATAATTGGTGCAGTCGCATTGGCCAGTTCCTCTCAGTACTCACATGACCATCAACAAAGAACAAAGTCAGGACACACACTCACACAAAAACCTTAGTATGTGCCCAACATGTAAACACAGCTGCATTAGAAGGCATTAATGCCGCTGTTAACTTGACACGCTTTTCTGCTCTCTCTCTCTTAGGTTGAAGGGCTCTCTCTGAGTTGAGAGTTTAAGAGTTTAATTGAGTTTTTCATACTATTACAAACAAGCAACATCTAACTTGCCTGGCACTACTCCTATAGTGAAAGTTGGAGCTGATGGAATGTCATGATGCATGCAGGTTGTGGGGCCATGTGAGGTTTCAGCTGAGAGGCTCCCCTCACAACATTGGGCTTCATGAGCCGGTCACATGGCGAAACATGTGCCTCTCCTTTCCTCTCCCTTGCAGCTTGTTTTTAAATGCCATTTTAGATCTTTGCTTTTAAATGAGTGTTTTTAAATCCCATTTTATAATATGTTTCTTAATGCTCTTCAGTGTTTCCCCTAGGATGGAGTCATAGCAGCGGTGCTAAGGCACGTGGGCTCAGCATAATGTGAGCGCGGAGCGCGTGAAATTTGTTTGTGCGTGTGAAGTGCGCCCCGTCAATTTGTTTCTATAGAGGTTTCTCAATACTCAAATTTCCCCTCCTCGACTCCTATCCTCGAGACTTGGTGCCGCCCACAGGAGAGGCGAGCGGAGGACTGAGGAGGGGAAGCAGCAGGCGGTTAGAGAAATGAGAACTCCTCTCCTCTGAGCGGTCATTTTAAAGAGACGTCCATTAATGATGACAGGAGGCACAGCAGCCCTCTGTCTGATGGACAGATGTGTTCATGACCACTTATATATTTACTTTGATTCATTCACAGTGCGGTATAATGAGACAATAACAGGCTACAGATGCAGACACACAGACACATATATTTATATGAATATATATACAATTTCAGAATCAAACAAGTATGAGAGCACTCTCATAATAACGTAACACAATCAGAGACTGGATAAATCCCCCCCTCTCTCTGGTCGCTGAAATGGGGAATTGAAATTACGGGCCAAAAGTTGTATTTACATGTATTAAAAGTAAGCATTGGATACCAAACCAACTGAGACCCATCTGTCCGCCACATCTACACACTGTACCACACACCTACAACTCCTAAAGCATAATCAGGCTACAGCCGTATTTTATTATGTGAAGCACTAAATGGTCTTAGAAAAATATCGACTCTTTGTTTGTAGATATCTACTAAACTACAGCATACAAATACAGAGAGTAATGTAGGCCTGTTATACTGAGTGATATATATTATACACACTGCTCTGCTTTCTGCACGGACCTCACAGCTGTTCTCACTGTAAACATCGCGTTGCAATGAAAGCAGTTACTAATATAATATCCAAGGGATGCATGCAGAGCTGTCATTGGCTGAGATAAGTCCGGCCGTGCGTCACGCCTCCACCGTTCCCGGAAATGCATCCGCGGAGGAGCCGTGGAGGACCCATCAGTGTCTCCTCGGTTAGAGCTCCTCCAGAGAGCCTCCTCGACGCTCGATGCTCGGTCCTCGAAGTGCATTTAGAGAAATGAGATGTCCTTCAAAATGGCACGCTGAAATGTATTTCCGGGTCACTACCGGAGGACCGAGGAGTCGAGGAGGGGGATTTGAGTATTGAGAAACCTCTTATGTGTCTGCCAGCACAAGAAAGGCTCTTGAGGCCTAGTACCAGGGCCGGTTCTAGACTATTTGCTGCCCTAGGTGAGATTTTATATATAAAGAATAAATGAAAAATCTCTACAAAAGACAAAAACACTACAAAAACAGAAACTTATTGACATAGGTAAAATATACGTCAAAATGGCTTCAAATGTATTATTGTATGAACATGTTTTAATTGGGGGGTGGATGTCACATCCTCTAGGGGTCAAGTAAAATGCTTCAATCTGGTGCACTTTAAGCAGAATGACTAGAGACTAGATCTAGGGGGTACAACTCTAAACACCCATATGAAAAAGATCGGTTTACATTTTAATAATCAAATAAGTATGTGAACATAACCAATAACCTACCATAGCCAATAACAAATACATGTAACTTATTTTATTTTTGTTGTTCATTCATATCTTATTTTACCTTAACATTTATTTATTCATGCATATTTTTGTATCTCTCCAACTTTAAACGATATTTTTGGTTACTGTCCTATTAGTATACATTGGAATGATTTCAAACCTGTTTTTATTTATCCTAATAATTATAAAGGAGTGCCTTGGAAATATTTGTTTACATAATTTGTAAACACATATTTGTTTTAGACCCACTGAGATGACTTGGACTAAAATGAACTATCTGAACACTAGGGATGGGTATCGTTTGAAATGTATCGATTCCGATTTCGATTCCGGTTCTGCTTATCGATTCCGGTTCTTATCGATTCCCCGTTTCGATTCCAAAATTGTAAAATAAAGAGGTCAAACGTTTAGATAACAAAAATATATTTATTCTTAAAAGCTTTAACTGAAATTGTTACTAAAAAATATACATGCAATACAAATGTATTGCACAATAGCTGTGCTTTATTTTAACTGAGCTAGCGTTGCCTGTGGCAAGCTATTAACAGGCATTACACTTTGCCTTTTCTTTTTCTTTTTTAGTGTAGTGGAGCCTCACTTCAGAGTGTTTACCGCGACCTATCTTTGGTGTTATGAAGTGACTGAGCTCGTGAAATGTCTACGGGAGGGCGGTGGAGCATCGCTGCGGGGCAACTGTGGACCTCTGTCGCCTGTCAGCGCAATTTATATGATGCCGTTTAAAAAAATGAAGGGCGGTGCCGGCCGTCAGCGTACCGAGCCAGCCGTCAACGGCCCGCTGACGACCGGCCGTTCTGTGATTCTCCAGGTCCGCCCTGTATTCCACCGGGTCACCGCAGCACCGCGGTACAGACGGACCCGCTGGAATACAGGGTCTACCGCGTTTAGGAACCGTTAAGCAGAACCGAAATTGTGTATTTTGTATGGGTACCCGGTACCCGGCATTTTCTTATCGGTTCTCATCTGGAACCGAGTTTCGGTTCCCAACCCTACTGAACACTCAGAGTCCTTTACCTCACTGAGCCTCTCAGTCTGACAGGAGAGCTCTCCTCCACCCTGGTTGTAGAAACATCTACTTCTTATATCCGTTAGCGCAGCTAGCACCAGATTCTAATAACAACAGCGTCTGTACCGGTGCGCCCTCTCTCTCTCTCTCTCTTCCTCGCTCGCTCCCACACTCGCACTTTGGCTGTGAGCTGCGGGCGCCTGATAAGCCAACATCCCCCACTTTCATCACTTACAGCGCCCATCGTACAGGGCAAATGAAAAGTGTAACCGGGGTGAAAAGGGTGTTACATTTACTTAATTATGAATGTTGTTACATCAAGGCCAACAATTGATGAGCATCAACTGTAAAAAAAAATGTTCCCTCCCCAGATCTGGCGCCCAAAAATCGGCCCTGCCAGTACAGTGGCAATGTCTCAAGATTAACAAAAATACATACTGCGTTGCCACTATTTGTATATAGGAGAAACACTGCTCTTAATAATGTCTTTCATTTTTGTAAAGCACTTTGAATTGCCTTGTGTTAAAAGGTGCTATTTAAATAAACTTGCCTTGGCAGGCTCCTACATTTACACAAAGTGCAGTGGTAGAATATGTGATGCTTTTTAAAAAGTACTACGTGTTACATGAATACACTGTCTTGTTTTTCGAGCTCTGTTGTTTAGTTTTTGTTAGTAGGATTGCAGACCCGAGAGCAGCCAGCCTCTAAAGTCATTGTTGTCTGTTTGCCCCGATGTTTAATCCTAGATACCTTCTGTAAGAAGCGTTCTGAGGAAAAACAGGAGCTCACTACATCAACAGATTGACTTTGACAGAAAGGGGTGTAGAGAGCAGCAAGATCATCCTTTGTTTATGATTTTAGATTTTAAATTGAAGAAAACAAGAATTTATTTTGATAATTTTAACATGAATATTGCAATCAACATATAACATACGTTGTTTTTTTTACCTTCAATCTTGTTGGTTGTTGGTTTTGTCTGACGAGCAATACCGTGTGTAAATGTGATGGACAGGACTCCTGGCTTCCTTTAAGTCAAGAGATTTTAAACCGCTGCACCTCTCACCAAACCTGTATGGTGTGCAGGAACTTTGTTGAGATTGCTAGCCCACATCTTGTGCAACTTTTGAATTTGATTGTTATGTCCGAATTGTTTCTTCAGAAGTCAGAGCCAGAGAAGAACCAAAGCCGTTACAATCTACGGCGCAGGAAGGACGATGGAGATGGCAAAGCTGAGGTCAAAGCAGAGCAGCTGGAAGAAAAAGAGGCCAAGATGGCTGCAGCTGCTGCTCCCCCCTCCGTTTCCCTTGACTTTGGAGGGAAGCTAGGTAGTTATAGGATGTTAAGGAAACTACATCCAGTAGCCTGGAGGATGATCTTTAAAGCAAAGACTGCCAACTTTTTTTAAGAGGACAGTAGCATTGTACTGCAGAGAATTCTACCAATCTGCTCACTCTGTATAATTTACACTAACCAACTAACTAAAAGTAAAAGTATGTGTGTATGTAATACCTTGTCTGCTGGGAGCATACCCGTTTTCAGTGAAAAGGCAATAGCTGTGTGTGTGTGTGTGTGTGTGTGTGTGTGTGTGTGTGTGTGTGTGTGGTGTGTGTGTGTGTGGTGTGTGTGTGTGTGGTGTGTGTGTGGTGTGTGTGTGGTGTGTGTGTGTGTGTGTGTGTGTGTGTGTGTGTGTGTGTGTGTGTGTGTGTGTGTGTGTGTGTGTGTGTGTGTGTGTGTGTGTGTGTGTGTGTGTGTGTGTGTGTGTGTGTGTGTGTGTGTGTGTGTGTGTGTGTGTGTGTGTGTGTGTGTGTGTGTGTGTCCTACAGGTGCTTACTTCTGGCTGCTCTTCCTGCCAGCCTGGGTTCTCTTCCTGGTACTCAAAGTCAACCAGGAAGACCCCAGCCTCGCCAACTTCCCCCCTCCTTGGCCCCCCCTTGAAAGCTTTTGGGATGCTAAGGCTCTTGGATTTGTCGTTCTCTGGATCTTATTCCAGGTCCTGCTCTACATCTTACCCGTTGGAAAGGTGAGTGAAAAGAGACCTCTACACTCAGAAATGCATAGTTTGATGGAGAGAATTAAGTTGGTATCGTTCCGAAGCGGTGATCATCATGGTTACAGTTTTTCTATCAAGCCTCTGTGTATTCACTGGTACAGGAAAAACACATGGCGCCGCACATACCTCTGGCAGTTAGCTTCAGCAGGAGGCAGACATTGAATTAATGGTCAGGAGTAACAGTGACTCAGATGCTACACTGGAACACAGAGCTCCTGTTCTTTGCATCCTGCGCCATCTCTCTCTTGATATCTTACACACAAGATAATAATTAGACTTACAATGACATTTCTATTTTGTTTTAAGTTATCAGTTCAATTAGTACAACTAGTAAGCTGAGGTGTATCGTTTCATAGAACTCCTGGTCACCTTTAAAATCACCCCAGTACGATGAGGACAGAAGCCTCCAATAAACACAGACCAGCTACATTATCCAGTGGCTCCATATATTTTAGCATGCATGTGTTAACTCCAACTACACTTAACAAAATGTGTTTGTGTCTCTAGCTGAGCGAGGGCATGCCACTGCGCTCTGGGGAGAGGCTGAAGTACAGAACCAATGGTGAGCCTCCAACTGCCAGCCAAGTCTTACTTCACTTAAGTCTCAGTTAAACAAAATGATTGAGCTTTCACTACCACTCACTCCCTTTGGTTGTTGTTTTATTTGCCCAACCGTATCTAACTGTGTGTCCGTGCAGGTTTCTTTGCCATGGTGGTGAGTTGTGTGGCAGTAGCAGCAGCGGTGCAGCAAGGTGCTGACCTCACATACATCCACAGCCACTTCCTGCAGCTGGCTGTGTCCTCCTTCCTGATCTCCGTCCTGCTCAGCAGCTACCTTTACCTCCGCTCTGGGCGCGCTGCTGCAGAGCAGCTGGCACTGGGCGGCAGCTCTGGTGAGTTCCCTTATGCAGCTGTTATTCACTCTTTCCTGTTGTGCTCACCTGTCTCATTTATTTTCTTTATTTCATCAGGAAATGTGGCTTATGACTTTTTCAAAGGACGTGAGCTCAATCCACGAATCAAATACTTTGATCTAAAATTCTTCTGCGAGATGCGCCCTGGTCTGATTGGCTGGGTGAGTTCACGGAAAACCAAAAAAAACATTTGTCTTAACATACACCCAACGAGCACTCAAAGCAGGAAGATTATTTGTTGGTATTGCATTTGCATAGCCAGATGCATGGGCTGTTCTGATGTAGCATCATTGGTCTTTAAAGCCTTGAATGAGTTGGCAGGTGTTGCAGCTTTCTGAATGCTCCAAAAAAAATCCTATTGTTTTGGATTTTTGTGTCATTGTTCAGTGTCTGATCAACTTTGCGCTGGCGCTGACGGAGATGAAACGGCAGGGTCTGGAGGCTCCCTCTCACGCCATGATCCTGGTAAACCTCTTCCAGCTGCTCTACGTGGCCGATGGCCTCTGGAACGAGGTATGACACACAGCACACAAACATGTTCACTCCAACATGAACAAAGAAAGAAAACAATTACATAGATTATCACGTGTGTCCAGGAGGCCATCCTGACCACCATGGACCTAATGCACGATGGTTTTGGCTTCATGTTGGCGTTTGGAGACCTGGTGTGGGTGCCCTTCACTTACACCCTGCAGGCTTACTACCTGGTGAGCCGGCCCACCCCGCTGAGCCCCCCTGCCCTCGCTGCCATTGTCACACTTAAACGTAAGTGTCAAATTAAATTCACTCACCATTTTGCCTTTAGTCCTGAGGTTTTGTATAGCTTCTCAATCAAAAATGTCGCAGGCATTTGATAGAGAAAACTGTTAAGTCCTAGAGCAGGGGTCTTCAACTAAAATTCAACGAGGTCCAGTTAGAGAAAATGTCCCCATGCAAAGGTCCGGAACATCAAAATGTCTAAGTTGCTTCATGAATTACTGTGATATATATTGAAGTGACCTGTAGCTTTATCAACGTCTGCATGTAATCAACAACTGACTGTCAATCAAATAAAGAAAGTACAATTCAAAAACAACAATATGTATTGTCAATTAACATAGAACTATACAGATATACAGTAAATACTGTGGCTATGTGTAATGTTCCTCTCGGGCTGCATTTACAAATAAAATAGAGAAAATAAATAAAATGGCTTTTGAAAATATGTGCATCTTAAAAGTGCTTAATTTTAGATAAATAAAATAAAGTGTAGCAGCAGCTTGAGTGTCCCTTTTTCTTTGTTAACCGTTTCACATCATGACTTAACAGTTTCAGACGATTATAGAACAATATCAGTCTTTACATCATAACAATTGAACAGTTTTAAAGTTTCTCTTTCTTTCCCTCTTATATTGTAGTCCCTTACTCATTTTGTTTAATTCAGTGCGAGAATTGAGCTTGAGCTTATTGTCCTGCCAGGAGTTTAGATCTGGGCTGAAATGGTGTCAGGGCCGTTCTCATACACATGCAGGTGCTCATTGGTTAGCCTCGGTTAGCTCATTGGTTAGCCTCGGTTAGCTCATTGGTTAGCCTCGGTTAGCTCATTGGTTAGCCTCGGTTAGCTCATTGGTTAGCCTGGAACCATATTTAGTTTTATTTTGATCCTGGTGGACTGATCATATTGCACTCTGAGACTGCTTATTTGTTGTGACCTCAGTTCTGACTTGAGGGAATGTTTGGTCAAACACTTTGTGTTTTGTCTCATAGTGGCGTTTTGGCACTTTTAATGAGCGCCACAGTCTCTGAACAAATGAGACACACTGGCTCTGTGCTCCCAGTGGGCAGGATGAACATGAACGAGTCCGTCCACTCAGGGTTCAAAGCTCTGTTCTCACTGTCCACGTTCCTCTTCTTGGAGAGCGCCATGTGTCATTATGTGTCTCTCCCTGTCTGCCGCTAAAACACCTGTTCACTCTCCTCTCCGCTTCTCTCCCTGTATCTCTAATTATTCTCTTCACTCACTTTCCTCTCCGCTTCTCTCTGCCGTGCTCTCGTCTCTTCTTCTGTGTTTCTCTCCCTGTATCTCTCACTCGTCTCTTCTTCTGTGTTTCTCTCCCTGTATCTCTCACTCGTCTCTTCTTCTGTGTTTCTCTCCCTGTATCTCTCACTCCTCTCTTCTTCTGTGTTTCTCTCCCTGTATCTCTCACTCGTCTCTTCTTCTGTGTTTCTCTCCCTGTATCTCTCACTCGTCTCTTCTTCTGTGTTTCTCTCCCTGTATCTCTCACTCCTCTCTTCTTCTGTGTTTCTCTCCCTATGTATCTCTCACTCGTCTCTTTTCTGTTTTCTCTCCCCTGTATCTATCCACTCCTCTCTTCTTCTGTGTTTCTCTCCCCTGCCCTTATCCTCCACTCGTCTCTTCTTCTGTGTTTCTCTCCCTTGTATTCTCTCTACTCGTCTCTCTTCTGTGTTTCTCTCCCTGTATCTACTACTCTACTTCTCTACTTCTGTTGTTTCTCTCCCTGTAGATCTCCACCTCCTTCTCTTCTCTCTGTGTTTCTCTCCCCCCTGTATCTCTCTACCTCATCTCTTCTTCTGTGTTTCTCTCCCTGTATCTCTCTACTCCTATCTTCTTCTGTGTTTCTCTCCCTGTATCTCTCAATTCCTCTCTTCTTCTGTGTTTCTCTCCCTGTATCTCTCTCTCATCCTCTTCTTCTGTGTTTTCTCTTCCCTGTATCTCTCACTCGTCTCTTCTTCTGTGGTTCTCTCCCTGTATCTCTCACTCGTCTCTTCTTCTGTGTTTCTCTCCCTGTATCTCTCACTCGTCTCTTCTTCTGTGTTTCTCTCCCTGTATCTCTCACTCATCTCTTCTTCTGTGTTTCTCTCCCTGTATCTCTCACTCGTCTCTTCTGTGTTTCTCTCCCTGTATCTCTCACTCGTCTCTTCTTCTGTGTTTCTCTCCCTGTATCTCTCACTCGTCTCTTCTGTGTTTCTCTCCCTGTATCTCTCACTCGTCTCTTCTTCTGTGTTTCTCTCCCTGTATCTCTCACTCGTCTCTTCTTCTGTGTTTCTCTCCCTGTATCTCTCACTCCTCTCTTCTTCTGTGTTTCTCTCCCTGTATCTCTCACTCGTCTCTTCTTCTGTGTTTCTCTCCTGTATCTCTCACTCGTCTCTTCTGTGTTTCTCTCCCTGTATCTCTCACTCGTCTCTTCTTCTGTGTTTCTCTCCCTGTATCTCTCACTCCTCTCTTCTTCTGTGTTTCTCTCCCTGTATCTCTCACTCCTCTCTTCTTCTGTGTTTCTCTCCCTGTATCACTCACTCGTCTCTTCTTCTGTGTTTCTCTCCCTGTATCTCTCTCTCATCTCTTCTTCTGTGTTTCTCTCCCTGTATCGCTCACTCGTCTCTTCTTCTGTGTTTCTCTCCCTGTATCTCTCACTCATCTCTTCTTCTGTGTTTCTCTCCCTGTATCTCTCACTCGTCTCTTCTTCTGTGTTTCTCTCCCTGTATCTCTCTCTCATCTCTTCTTCTGTGTTTCTCTCCCTGTATCTCTCACTCGTCTCTTCTTCTGTGTTTCTCTCCCTGTATCTCTCACTCGTCTCTTCTGTGTTTCTCTCCCTGTATCTCTCACTCGTCTCTTCTTCTGTGTTTCTCTCCCTGTATCTCTCACTCGTCTCTTCTTCTGTGTTTCTCTCCCTGTATCTCTCACTCCTCTCTTCTTCTGTGTTTCTCTCCCTGTATCTCTCACTCGTCTCTTCTTCTGTGTTTCTCTCCCTGTATCTCTCACTCGTCTCTTCTGTGTTTCTCTCCCTGTATCTCTCACTCGTCTCTTCTTCTGTGTTTCTCCCCTGTATCTCTCACTGTCTATTCTTCTGTGTTTCTCTCCCTGTATCCTCTCACTCGTCTCTTCTTCTGTGTTTCTCTCCCTGTATCGCTCACTCGTCTCTTCTTCTGTGTTTCTCTCCCTGTATCTCTCACTCGTCTCTTCTTCTGTGTTTCTCTCCCTGTATCTCTCACTCGTCTCTTCTTCTGTGTTTCTCTCCCTGTATCGCTCACTCGTCTCTTCTTCTGTGTTTCTCTCCCTGTATCTCTCACTCCTCTCTTCTTCTGTGTTTCTCTCCCTGTATCTCTCACTCCTCTCTTCTTCTGTGTTTCTCTCCCTGTATCTCTCTCTCATCTCTTCTTCTGTGTTTCTCTCCCTGTATCTCTCACTCGTCTCTTCTTCTGTGTTTCTCTCCCTGTATCTCTCACTCCTCTCTTCTTCTGTGTTTCTCTCCCTGTATCTCTCACTCCTCTCTTCTTCTGTGTTTCTCTCCCTGTATCGCTCACTCGTCTCTTCTTCTGTGTTTCTCTCCCTGTATCTCTCACTCGTCTCTTCTTCTGTGTTTCTCTCCCTGTATCTCTCACTCGTCTCTTCTTCTGTGTTTCTCTCCCTGTATCTCTCACTCGTCTCTTCTTCTGTGTTTCTCTCCCTGTATCGCTCACTCGTCTCTTCTTCTGTGTTTCTCTCCCTGTATCTCTCACTCGTCTCTTCTTCTGTGTTTCTCTCCCTGTATCTCTCACTCGTCTCTTCTTCTGTGTTTCTCTCCCTGTATCGCTCACTCGTCTCTTCTTCTGTGTTTCTCTCCCTGTATCGCTCACTCGTCTCTTCTTCTGTGTTTCTCTCCCTGTATCTCTCACTCCTCTCTTCTTCTGTGTTTCTCTCCCTGTATCGCTCACTCGTCTCTTTCGCCCCCTGTCGGCGGCGGTTAAAATAGAATCGCCCCGTAAAAATTGAAATCCCCTATTAATGTATAGGTCTGGGTCCGGATCCGGACCGCGGTCCGCCTGTTGCCGACCCCTGACCTAGAGAGATGATCTCAACATCTCAGTGTTAATTTCCTTTCCGGTTTCGAAACTGAAATTACATTACATTGCATTTATTAATTATAAATTAAAATGTTCTGTGTCTCTCATTTAGTTGTTGGATTCTACATCTTTAGAAAGTCAAACTCTGAGAAGAACGCCTTCAGGAGAAACCCATCAGACCCCCAACTTTCCCGTAAGTTCTGCTGTTTCCCTGCAGCTGATGTCAAAACACTCACTGCTTTGTCCATATCTGATTAACCTCTATGTGTCTGCCTCCCTGCAGATCTGAAGACCATCCCCACAGCTACAGGGAGGAGTCTGCTGGTGTCTGGGTGGTGGGGGGTGGTGCGCCACCCTAACTACCTGGGGGACCTGCTGATGGCTCTAGCCTGGTCCCTGCCATGTGGTGAGTGTGTTTTTTGTTGATCCTCTGACACTAATGGCGCATTTCCACTGCAAGCATTTTTTTTGCTTTTCCACTAGGAGTAGTTCGGGCTCGAGCTACTTTCTCACCTTTTTTCTGGCACTCCAAAATCGAGGTTCTTACCGGGCCAACAACCGGGCTGAATATGCTAAACTAGTGACGTAACTCTCGACTGCTGAATGGTCAGAGAGAATCGCTGGCAAGGGAGCTACAACTACAACAAGATGAACATTTTTGACCGTGATTTAATTGTAATACACGTTTCAAAATGATGCCGAAGTAAAAACATACTGATACCGGTTAGTAAAAACCATGAATTAATGCTTTGACAAGTCTGGAGACAGACGGCAGAGAAACACCTTTTAGAATGTGTGTTCTCTAAATGGAGCTTGGCTAAGCTAACGTTATATATGCTCCGACCGTCCACACTCACAACAACGGCCTACAGACATAAATAAACCAGCGACTGTATTCTCCATGACACAGACAGTCTGTGGTTTGTACTTGTTTAACTTTTGTCTAGTTTCTGAACAGATATGAGGAGCTGTGAGCTCTGAGTGCTAAGAGCTAACGGCTGATGTTGGGTGGGTGGGTGGGTGGGTGTGGCTTCTCCAGCAGAGCAACACAAATAAATAGTAAATACACAAAGAAAACTAGTTTTAAAAAAGAGAAATAGTGCAATAAGACTATATGCAAGTTATTGAAATAGATAAATAATGTTTAAGTAGCAGCCAGATGAATATTAGAAATGTTGTTTAACAGTCTTATTGCCTGTGGGATGAAACTGTCCGTGTGTGTGGAACTATAACGCATCCACTCGATGAGAAATACAAAACACTAGGGATGTAACGATACCAAAAACTCACGGTACGATAATATCGCGATAAGAAGTCCACGGTACGGTATTTATTTTTTTAGGAATATGAGGATGTCCACATTTCCAGGTAGAAGCTGGGATGTTTGGGCGTTTACAATATGCTGTGGAAAACTCTCTGGCTTGGTACTGATGTTGCTGGGACAGCAGTGGTCGCGTTAACTGAATATATTTTTTTAACAATGACGGAAAAATCTGAAAGCAGTCTGTCATTTTGACGGATTAGAACAAACTCGGAACAACGCCAACGTTTCCCCGCAGCGAGGCTCTGGTGTTTGCCGTGTTATGCAAACTCCTCCAAAAGGTAATGATATAGTTTCCAAACCTATGTCTGGGAGTTTTTGCTTTACGCTCCCGCGAGGTGCATGCATATCTCGGTGGGCATGGCATAACACATATGTTCATGTTGTACCCTACTTGCTGCCATGTTGGACAGGTCTCCCTTGAAAAAGAGATTGATCTCTTTTGAGATCATTGATGATCTCATTGGGACCACCTGGTTAAATAAAGGTTTAAAAAAGGTTTTTTTTTATTAACCATGTAATATCGCGGTAGATTTTGTCAGTCTCACAACGGTATTGAGACGTTTATTTATCGCGATATTCTGTATATCGTTACATCCCTACAAAACACAGTGAAGCATACAGTCCAAATAAAGAGTATGGGTTTGTTTGATGTACTCCCTAACATGTGTCCTCCCCCTGGCAGGCTTCAGCCACCTCCTCCCTTGGTACTACATGATCTACTTCATCATCCTGCTGGTGCACCGAGACTCCCGTGACATGAGCGAGTGCCGAAGGAAGTACGGCTCAGCGTGGGACGAGTACTGCCGAACAGTTCGCTACCGGATCATTCCCCGCGTCTACTGAGGGTGCCAGACTCCTCTGCTGAGGCCCCCCAGTCAAACTCTCATTAATAATGGATGGGCCACTGTTTTTACTTTTATAATCTTTTGTTTAAACTAAGAATATTTTAAATTGTGTTTCTGGACTGAAGAAGCTACAGTATTGTTAATGTTTGTAAGGAAGAAAAACATGCCACATTGGTATTGTGGACTATTCGAAGAACTGCCTTTTTAATAGAAAATACAAAAAAATATAGATTTAAAAAGTTTGAAAATCTGGGGGAATTTAAAACCACCTCTGCTTGGAATGTGTTGTTGGGATGTATATTTTTGTAGATACACATTTGTTTTTATACTT
Organism: Gymnodraco acuticeps; assembly: GCF_902827175.1. Taxonomy (NCBI): domain Eukaryota; kingdom Metazoa; phylum Chordata; class Actinopteri; order Perciformes; family Bathydraconidae; genus Gymnodraco; species Gymnodraco acuticeps. Next base: position 330,257 of record NW_022992023.1, read on the forward strand.
CAAGAATATTGGAAAGATTTCCAAAATGTACATTATTTTGGTAAATCTTTGCATATTCAATAGAACAAAGGATTTCAGCTTAGTTTATATGAATACTTGTGTAGTACACCTTGCTTGTGTATGTTGTGAAGGAGGTTTTAAATAAGCTGCACAGTGGAACGTGTTCTTTCTCAGGATCCAGAACCTTGTCCAAAGCTCCATTAGAACAGTTTTGTCTTGTTAATTGTGTGTATCTTTTTATATAGATATCTAATTTTGACTTGAGAGTGTAAAATGATTTTGGAGAGTTCAGGAAAGATGCAAGTGTAATTATGAGCGTCACTGCTTTACAAACAAAATGACTGAATCATATTAACAATAATATAAGTTTCTGAGCTATTGACTTGTATTTCCTGCACTTGATGCCGCTAATGAAACCATTCTGTCCAGCTAGATTATGAGCTGGTTGTTCATTTCCCACCACTGCCACACACGTTTGCTTTTCCTTGTCTAGCAGATGTAATGATGTTTATACTGTGATGACATGGAGCCCTTTTTTTAATGCATTTACAAAACCCAAAAAGTATGTTCTGCCTGCCGCTGTAGAGCCCAGTAGCAATACATTGACTAGACTAGTAAGCATTTCTTATGCTGTGACTGCAATGTAAATATTGTTTTTAAATCCTTTTCAATGAGAGTAGTGATGATAACAATGTTCCCATTGTATATTTCATTTGTTGCATGTGTTTGGTTGTTTGAAGTTAACTTTGTAAATCTGACCACTGTAGTAATGTTTACACATAGATGTTTCTGGACAATACTTCTACGTATTAAAAGCACATGTGGAATGGTCTGTAACAGTGTTTGTCTGATCAGACATGTTAGATCAAGAGAAGTCAGGTCACATGCTGTGCTTAGCAGTTGGTGGGCAGCCTGAGTGGAAGCAGTACGTTGGATCTACTTTTACAGTGAGCATCAATCATATCTGTGACTGGCTGGAAAAAGCTTCTCTATAAAAATGGTGCAGCATCAAATAAAGATTGAGAGTATTTCCGTGGGCTTTGAGTTGAGATTTAGAGTGTCTTTAGAAGGAATAGGGGAACATGTAATTAGGTCATGATGACAGTTCAATTCTTCTGGCGCTCAGAACGAAGCTTAGATCTTCTGACACACTGACGCACAGATATATCATGTGGAGAACACAATGACATTATTCAATGCAATATAGTTGTGAATGCTCACAGCAGCATGTTCTGAGGGTCAACGGTTCAATTCAGTTATTATTTTTCAGCTAACATTTTGTTAAAAATGTATAACTGACAAATCAAAGAAAATCACAAAAACAGTAAATGTGTAATAGAGTGCTGAAGATGGTGTCTCGAGCACTTGTTACTTTGTTGTGCCCTTTATTTTCTTTCTATCTCAGATTCTTCTTGCTCTATTTTTATTGTTTTATGTCTTATATATATTTATATCAAATGTTTGGAGGAGCCTGGGACATAAGATTTTGATTACCAAAACTACACTAGCTATCTTGCCTTTCCATCTTAATTTTGAATCTCTTCCATTTGGATATCATGTCAAAAGAAGCTTGTCTTAAGCAAGAAGTTATACTTTCTATCTGGCTGACTTACGTAACATCCCACCACTGCCTTTTATAACTGAGCTATCTTAAGTAAATACAAGATTCAAATATAAAGTGTTAATCTCAAAGTTCTTTCGAATGGCAGTTTTAGTGAAAGTCCTCTGTTTCAGCATAAGACTGGAAACATGAGCTGTGGATTCTACTAAAGCACTTCTGAGAAACTTTTTAAACAGATATACTTTTACAGTTTTTTACAGACTTTAACATTGTCGTTGATTGTGTAGTCAAATAAAAAAAACTCTAAATACAATAAGCCACCATCCGTCTGTTAATGTTTTCACACGCTGTGTATTCAGTTAACACCTTGCCAACATGCTAATATTTACTTCACATACAAGCTTACCTGATATCAAAAATAATGGATACTTCTTGTCATATGTTCGCACACAGAATGCCATAAATGATAGGTCATGTTGAAAACACATGGTTTAAACTCAAAGTTTGTATGGAACAGCTGATTCGCTATGTTTAATAATCACTGCTGCTTATAAAGCTGTTACTGCTGCTATTATATCACTTGCAAAACATTCTACTGTACATTCCATAAAGCAAAGATGACCTATTTACTTTACGAAGTAGATTGCCAGAAATGCCCACGTCCAATGGAAACACAGGGTTCCGTTAGATGTTACTGCTGCTCTGTTCAGGTCATCTCTCTTTAGGCCTGTGAACTGTACATGTTCCACATGTGTAATTTACATGTTTATCATGTGTGTTTAATACTCTATAATACTACTGCATGTACCCAGCAGAGCATCACATTGTCTCCATCACTAGGTGGTGCTGTGCACTGCTCCACTAGAGCACCAACAGTTACTCATCATCATCATCATCATCATCTTCATCCTGATAGTGCCCTTTTAAAGAAAAAGAAAACAATAACTAATCATTTGAATACATAACAGAATAATAATGCCTATGCAGAGGTGAGCCAAAAGACACATGTCACCGTGTTTTCTGGATTCACGTGTTCATGTTGAGGCTGCAACAATGCATCATATTTTATAGTAGAGTATCTGAAAGCTATATTTGTGAGGAGTCGGGCCTCAACAGTTTGTCCTCTACGGACTCTGCAGGGTGCTGGGATCTGACTAAAAGAATTAAGAGTAGAGAATAAATAATAACTTAAAGCATAAAGAATACAAAATAACACAAACAAATAATATAAAGCATTAATACTTATAAATAATAGAGTAAAGGAATTCATTAAAAAATGTAGACTAAAGCATTAATAAAAAGATTGAATAATTAACAATAATACTGAAGTCTAAATAATACAGAATCAAAACAATTAATAAAGGAATAATAGTAAAGCATAAATAATAAAGAGTAGGCTAAATAATAATTGCGTAAATAAAAAAGCATGAAAAAACAAAAACAATTCATACATTTGAGTATATGATATAGTAAATGATATATCAAATATAAGAGTAAAAAATAAAACATAAATAAAAAAGCAATCATAGTTAAGAGTAAATAACAAAGATTAGAAAAATAAACAAGTCATAAGAGTTCACAAAACAGCCCCCCCCTCCTCCTGACGTATGCATCAGGTGACTGGAGTCTGACGGGCCTTTATAAAGGAACTTCGACAAGTTCCTCTCAGTTCCTCCTGGTCCCGAACTTGGATTTGAAGTGCTCAGCGGCTGCGGCTCTTCTTCTGCTCTCTGAAACTTTGCGGGTGAGTTACACTTTCCTCTGTCTGAGCGCGCTCCTCTCACGCGCAGTGACACTTTTAAAGTTACAACTTTTTCCTTCACTGTGTGCGTTGTTCTGGTTTAAGAGTTTAAGAGACTCCGCTGCGGCTCTCCCTCCCTCTGGACCCTTCCCCCGCTCACACTCTCCATCAGACCCGGGTCTGGGGTCCGTTGACCCTCAGAAGTGTTGGACTCCATTGTTCTCTTCTGTCTGCTCATTTAAGCACACAAAGTCACTCATGTAGAAAGTGGCGGGATATGTTCTGTGTAATAACAAAAAGAAAAAATGTTCCCATTGTCTGTCTCTCCTGGAAGAGAGTTCCCATGGTGAAGCTGACTTATTATTATTATTATTATATATTAAGATAATGCCTTCAGATTCGGCAGAGAGTCCACACCCCTGACAACTATTAATTATGGCATGTGACAAACGTTTTACTTACTTAGGTCATATTCTCATATAACTGAGGAAACCATAGTCACTTCAAGACTCAAGAAATATTGGTCCTGGATGTAACCCATGTATTTAGTTTGTTTTGTTAAAGAACACTAATGTTGAACAGGTCAGCTTGTCCAGCTTAGTGAAGCTAGTCAGATTTATGCTGAGAGATGAAGAGGAAGACTCAGTGGTCAGGAGAGTGTGTGAGCACTGTTAAAGTTCTGAAGATCTCCCAGCGTCGTCACAGCTCTGTGCTGCTCTCAGAACAGCTAACATGAGAAGCTTTACATGCTCTTCCACCGGCTGGAGGGGCAGACACTTTACGCTGCCTCCCTCTGTGTCTTTGTCCTCACCATGGCAAATAATTAAAAGCATAAATCTTTGTTGGAAAAAAGCTCACAGGAGTAGAGAGGAGAAGACTGATAAGATGATATAGAATAAGGTTATTTTATATGGGGGTTAGCATACCTGCGTGTGGACCCTCAGGAAGGTGGACTCGTGTCATGTGACTCGCGCTGCCTGGCTAGTTGCCTGCCTCAGAGCGCTTTGTGTTAGCTTTGCTTTAAGATGCATTTAAATATGCCATTATTTACTTTCCCATGGTTCTCTATTGAAGAGCTACATAACATGATTTGATCGTCTTGCTGATTCAGGGTTTCTTAAAATTGCTCTATTAATGAATCCAATTCATATTTCCTCATTTACATGAATTTAAATGGAGTGTTGCATACACTGACCACTGCTCGCAGTGTTTGGATTAGCTGCTGTTTAATCATGAAATGCTCCAAAAGGCCAAAAACCCTGAGGAAGTGAATCTTATGTTATTCTGGTTCTGTGTCTCTATATGATTGACAGTTCAACATTGTTCCCCTTCTTCTTTAAACAGCTGAGGCTACCTGAGAATGGGCGACTGGAGTGCTCTGGGCCGCTTGCTGGACAAGGTCCAGGCCTACTCCACTGCGGGGGGGAAGGTGTGGCTGTCAGTCCTCTTCATCTTCAGGATCCTGGTCCTGGGGACCGCCGTGGAGTCCGCCTGGGGAGACGAGCAGTCTGCATTCAAATGCAACACTCAGCAGCCTGGCTGTGAGAACGTGTGCTATGACAAATCCTTCCCCATCTCCCACGTGCGCTTCTGGGTCCTACAGATCATCTTCGTGTCCACGCCCACGTTGCTCTACCTGGCTCACGTCTTCTACCTAAACAGGAAGGAGCAGAAGTTTGCCAGGAAGGAGGAGATACTTAAAGCTGTGCAAAATGATGGAGGTGATGTTGACATCCCGCTGAAGAAAATTGAGTTGAAAAAGCTCAAGTATGGCATCGAGGAGCACGGCAAGGTGAAGATGAAAGGGGCCCTGCTCAGAACCTACATAGTCAGCATTTTATTCAAGTCTATGTTTGAGGTGGGCTTCCTGGTGATCCAGTGGTACATATACGGCTTCAGCCTTAATGCAGTGTACACCTGTGAGAGGGACCCCTGCCCCCATAGGGTGGACTGTTTCCTGTCCCGTCCGACGGAGAAGACGGTCTTCATCATCTTCATGCTGGTAGTGTCTATGGTATCTCTGATGCTCAACGTCATCGAGCTCTTCTACGTTTTCTTTAAGAGGATCAAAGATCGCGTGAAGGGCAGACAGCCCCCCATTCTGTACCCAAATGCAGGCACATTGAGCCCCACTCCTAAAGACCTGTCCACCACTAAGTATGCCTACTATAACGGCTGTTCCTCCCCCACCGCACCACTCTCACCCATGTCCCCCCCAGGCTACAAACTAGCCACAGGGGAGCGGGGAACTGGCTCCTGCCGTAACTACAACAAGCAGGCCAACGAGCAGAACTGGGCCAACTACTCCACAGAGCAGAACCGCCTTGGCCAGACTGGTGGAGGAAGCACTATTTCAAACTCCCATGCCCAGGCTTTTGACTTCCCCGATGACACCCACGATAAGAAACTGTCGTCGGCCGCAGGACACGAGCTGCACCCGCTAGCGCTGATGGAGGCGCGGCCCTGCAGCCGGGCCAGCAGCCGCATGAGCAGCCGGGCCAGGCCGGACGACCTGGACGTGTAATAAGCCCTGCGCCCCCCCCCCCAACATGTGGCTGAAAACACTTCATCACATGTAAGATCCATGTGGGGGGGTTACCTCAATCACAGACTCTTAGTCACTCAAAGAGAGATTTCATTTGTTATGTAACACTGTCATAGGTACACGTTGCAAATATTTGTTCAATAACTGTTGGTTGAGAGAAGACTAACAGCCAGTGGTTTACTGCTCTCAGTTGCCATGGTTACAGCTACATTCTGTTCTTTGTTTCTGCTATTGGTGACAGCATTTCACTTCCCATCATCACATCTGAATAAGGAGCCTTCTTAGTTTTTTACATGTGAGTAGATCAAAAGGAGTCTTTTCTGCTTATTCTGGTTCATTTACATTCTGTTGGCCAATAAGCACGCCACACTGTTTGGACTTAAAAAAGTGAGTAAACTCTACTCTGCTACTTCTGAGTTTAAGGTAACTCTTAAGTGAGTCAGCTTTCAGGTTAAAAACAAACACACATGCATTGAGTAGCTCCTACACTTTGAGTGCATCAATATAATGAATCCATGGTAACTCTTGTCCCAGTACTTTATTCAAATCACTTGAGTCGGAACAAAGACACAGCCTTATCGGGGCCTACAGCAAGTGTTAGTGCAGGATGCTTAATATCAGTTGAGTGAATATGTATTGCTTGGCATCAGTAGGACTTCCAACAAGTGACTACTATCAGCATCTCTAACTCACAGAAAACATTTTTCATTAATCCCCTGAAACTTTATATTTATTGACAGTAAGACATATTGTTCTCTTTGGTTACTTTTTCAGTCAGCATGGACTGTGGTTTCCTGATACACTTTGAATGTATGTGCTGTTATGTTTCCATGTGTGTGTGAGGGTTCAGCAAACATAAAGGAAGGCTTTATTATTGGGTCTTATCTTTTTCATCTTTCGTGGCCTGTAGAGAAAGACAGTAGAATGGTTTTCGTTCTTTTACATATTTGAATGAATGATCTTTTTTGTTCTGTAGGTATTGTTTTCTTTTTCAGACTCAATGTAGCCCTTGCTGCTTGAGGAATAGATGTTTAAGTACTGTACATGCAGCTAACTATGTCACAATAAAAATGTGAGTTTTTAGAAGACTGCCTATAGATCTGGACTAATATTTAGTCAGTTATATTAAAATGTATGCCAATGTAGCTCCATAACTACAAACACTAAGATCATTCTCAATTTGGCCTTTTTTTCTTTGAATTGTAATTGTTTAAATCATCCTTTGTGCATCATATTGTCGGTACTTACGTGTGTCATGGATCTTTCAGCTACAATGGCATTTGCACTGAAATCTTGATGGTAGAGATGTAATGTGATGCACACAGTTAGTTGTAAGAGTTTTCTGATACACATGTTACTAATTTATTTTATAACACAAAAATCACTACAGTGCATACCATTAGACATCTGAGCTCTGGTCCTGTGAGAGCAGGAGCAGAGCTCATTTGTTGCCATAATTCAGTCTATGCTAATCCCTCCACTGTTGTACAGTGTAAGTGCAAAACTCTCTCATTGTATCTGTGAAAAGCTATTTTAACCAATAAATGTACAACAGTTGACAAATTGTTTTGTTTTTGGCAATGATTATTCCACGAAGACCTGATATGTCTAATTTCATCATAATTTTTTGTTTTAATGAATCATTCAGATTACAACGGCTGCCATCTTTAATGTGCAGTCAGAGGTGGCCTGGTATAAGGTGAGAAACAACGTTTATAGGAGACTGACTAAACTCTGCCGGCTGCAGATAAAAGAACAATGTCACAGGGTCCATCATTTATGGCACATTGCCACTGCAGCGGGGTAGCCCCGTTTAAGCGTCCCTAAGCGTCCTCGCTCAGGCCTCGGGCTGCCTCGTTACAGTTTAGGACCTGGGGTAGCAACGCAGTGTAGGCGGGGCGATCGGCTTTTTTTTTGTTCACATTTTGAGTTGTTCCGTCGAGCTCCCGCTGGATGTTATCATCCCCAATGAGATGAAGGAACGTCGTCACCTCCTCGGTCGACCACGGTGTGCTTTTCTTTGACGTTGCCATTTTTGTAGCTCCTCCGTTTAGAAAATGCTGTGTATAAAAATGCTGCAAGCTTGCTTCTAGATATATATGCGACGCTAGGGATGATCTCGCGCGCGATCTTGTGACGATTCTCTCTGACCAATCAGCAGTCGAGAGTGTTGACGTCACTAGTTCAGCCCTGGCCTGATAGAACCAAAGTACCCGCTAGCCGGTGCTAGGCTATATGGAAAGGCCAACAAAAACTGGCCTGGCCGCTTGAGGACGGTTAAGGACGCTTAAACGGGGCTACTCGCTGCAGTGGAAATGCGCCATTAGAGAGACATTGTCATGGATGGCCTTTATAAAGTCTCTTAGCATCAGCCAATTGTTTTATATGATGAGTTCTTTTGAGATGCATCATGATCTAACACTGGCGAGCAGCAAGTTCTGAGCCTGCTAAAGGACAAGATTCAAGATTCTTCAAGATTCAAAGGTTTTATTGTCAGATGCACATACGCTACTGTGTCGAAATGGCAATTAAATTCTTCTGACCTGAGCTACTCCAACAATGCAACATATGCAGTGATTTCTTAATATGAACTCCAAGTCTTCTATTTAATCTTTCCACAGCACTAAATCAAACCACATGTTCTCGCAGAGCTGAGCTGCAGCTTATCATTTTATTAATCGAACATCGTATTATAACATAAGATCTGAGATATCAGACCTAAATCCATCATTGACCCTGGCGTTTTCACATTCAGATGTAAAGCAATGTTCTAATGCGCTGAAAATGTAAAATTCTAAATGAGAACAATTTAAAAGTTATTCAAATGTACAAATTACATTCAAAGTAGATTCTACTAATTTACAAATTGCCCAGAAGAGTTATTGCACAACAGTGGTGTTGTAGTCTTGTTTGTTATATTATTGCAAGTCGGTGTAATTACACAGTGTCTTAGTCTTCAGGTGTGTGAGTGTGTGTGGGGGTCTACTAGGGGCTGTGGTGGTTGTACACTGACCGCTGCAGGAAGGAAGGACCTGCGGTATCGCTCCGTGAGATACTGAAGGTGCAGCATTCTGTCAATGAAAGAACTGCACAGTGATGACAGGGTGTCCTGGAGGGGGGGGGGACACATTGTCCAGCAGGGAGGACAGCTTGGCTGCCCTTCTCCTGTGTCCAGAGGACTCCTGTCTCCCACCACCTCCACAGTGTCCAGAGGACAGAGCTGGCCTTCTTAACCATTCTGTACAGTCTCTTCCTGTCAGATTTTACAACCTCAATGTTCACTCGTGTGGGGAGGGAGTGTTGGGGCTGTCTGAAATCCACCACCAGCTCCCAGGTCTCCCCTGCGTTGAGCTGGAGGTGGTTCCTCTGGCACCAGAGGGTGAAGTCCTGCGTCAGCTCCCTGTACTCCCTGTCGTCCTCGTTGGAGATGAGCGAGAGTCGTCAGAGAACTTCTGCAGGTGACAGATGACCACATTGTTTCTGATAGAGCGATGTTTCTGATTGGGCCGTGGGTGTGAAGCCAGCCAACATTTCCGATATTACGTCATATCGGACGCAAATCTGGATCAGCCCCGTTGTACCAGCTTTTTAGAGATTTGGGTATGGAGGAAAAGAGAGAGGGTTTTGTTTCCTGACACTTTGGGAGTTCCCTGACACACCAAAGACACATATTTTTGTATAAAAGACATCAAAAAGTGCATTTTGCATGATAGGAGACCTTCAATAGAAGATTATTGCTTGCTTACATTTGTGTTTTAATAAAAATAAGGTACTCAGTGTTGTACATGTCTATATTACGTGCAGGTCTCCCTTGAAAAAGAGATCTATGATCTCAAGGGACCAATCTGGCTAAATAAAGGTTTGAAATGAAATGAAAAATGAAATTCCCTTTTCTTTCCCCAGCAACCACTTTCCTTGTGTCTCTTCAGAAAATGTTCCTGGCAATTGTGGGAACCCAGTAAAGTGGAAAATATAGTCCCCTTAATTCTCCTGTAAATGCACAGTTCAATTATGCCTCATTAATGTTATTATTATTTGGAATATTATAAACATCATCTTCTTTCTACTCCCTGTTTCTTCAGGTGATTTTCCATCTGATCTGTCTTTACTGCCTTAACCACAGACAGTCACTGCACATCCAGCCAAATGAAAAACAAGCTGTTTGTTTGTGTGTGTGTGTGTGTGTGTGTGTGTGTGTGTGTGTGTGTGTGTGTGTGTGTGTGTGTGTGTGTGTGTGTGTGTGTGTGTGTGTGTGTGTGTGTGTGTGTGTGTGTGTGTGTGTGTGTGTGTGTGTGTGTGTGTGTGTGTGTGTGTGTGTGTGTTGGAAACGGCTTAAAGTGCTAAACCAAACGATTATGACTTTTAAGTCCAAACACAAGACTGTTTGTATAGGAGGAGAAATGGAAAGAGGCAAAGTTCAGTTAGATGGGGTTTAGAATTCCAGGTCAACAGCTGGAACAGTTTTCCAAGTTGACCGTCACTGGTCGTTGGCATTGGGTTACTTGGACTGCTGATTCTGCTAAAACACCACACAATTGTATAAACCGGTGAACAGAATTTTACGAAATTTGGTACAGATGCTCTGGGGGCGAGTATGAAATAAGATCTCAATGATCAAAACTTTGAAGAATGTGGTTGTGGCCTATGATATTTTCTAAATTTGCAATGAGTTAGAGTTAGCTGCAAACACAACTTTGTACACACGTCACAGGCCATGATCTTTCATTTGTGTTATAATAGCTTCAATACCCTATCGTGGTAGTTGGATATAGTTTCCCCGATTTTCACAGAATTTGGAACAGACATTGCTCATGGAATTGTTAACACATTTCACATTGGCTTTCATTAGCCTGGACAATTTTATTAATGTGAGTTTTTCCTTTGTTTTTAGCAAACTTTTAAAACCTTCTCCCAGAGAATAGATCCTACACATTTCAATTCTGGAAGGAATAGCTGCTAATCAAATGTAAAGCTACATTTCAAAAGAATATCGATAACTCAAACGATGAGAAAGTGATGGAGAAAGCCCAATTTTTGAAGATTTAAATATGTCAAATTACTACTCACATATAGTTGGAGTAAACTACTAGACATGTAAAAAAAAATAAAGACATTAAGCAGCAGGGACGTGCACAGACATCTGGAGGGGCTATTGCTCTAAACTGGAAAAAGGGCCTCCCCCGATAAAAAACACAAGACCTTTTGAAAATTGTAACTTGTTTTTAATGTAAAAGAAACCAAACGATTATTACATCAACTAAATTGAACAGTAATTCACATCGCATAACAAAATAAGCTAAGGCGACTTGCATTCGGTGACTTGATTTTAAAAATGAAAACCAGGGACATTTTTTGTTTTGCGGTCCATATCTCATTAAAATATCTAATGTTAGTAACTATTAAAGACAACATGGGGACAATTCTGTTCTAATGTAGATTGACCATTGTAACTGCTGTGCAGTCCAGACATACTGATAAAATAGGGCCTCTAACTAATTAACTTAAATAAACTCACTAATTAACTCTAACCCCGGTACCCTCACTAACGTCACCTTGGATACGAGTCCAAACAACTCAAACTGCATCGGGCGCTGAAATTGCCGCCCTGTGAGCATCAGATCTGACGGCGCTGTTTGGCTGAAATTATGTTTTGGCGGCATAGTTTACAGATAGTCAGCAATGTGTTGGCTGCTGCTGCTCTGGCTGCGGGCTCCTTTCTTACCGCCCAGACGAGAGAGGGTAATGATACACGCTGCGGCCAGGCAGGAAACATGTGACTTATCAGTAACTTTAGACATCGTAACACAATTTTAAACGAGATGTTATTGTAGATAATACATTTTACTGATACCAATTATATAATATTTACCTTGTTCATTAAAAATCTAAAATATTTTTTTTGTTTTAAATATAGTTTTAAATGTATTTCTTAATGACAATCAAACGTGTGGGAAGAGGGGGGGCGGCACTCCAAGCGCCCCTATGGGCCGGTCGCCACTGAAGTAGGCTATATTTAGGTGTTTTTTTGTAAATAACCCGACGGTATCAAGAGGAAGTTAAGTCCCCTGGTTTGTCAGGTGAAATCAAGTTTCCAAAATCCGACACTGAGGTGGTCTTAACGCACCGGCAGATGACAGCGCTGACAAAGTGTGTTTCCCGCAGCGAGACACTACAATACTAATTGTGGAAAAAAAGAAAAAAAACTCGGGATAACGGTTTAAGAGATATAAAAATGGGTTTGTGCGCACGAGAAACTAATCCGTTATCCCGACTTTATTTTTATTTTTTGACAAAGTTACCGATGCGCCAAGGAGGAAGTGGAACACACAGGAGACAACCATTTCATTGCAGACTGTTATGTTTACGTGGGGAAATGACAGTGCATACATTATTTGAGATATATTTCGAACTCACACACACACACACACACACACACACACACACACACACACACACACACACACACACACACACACACACACACACACACACACACACACACACACACACACACACACACACACACACACACACACACACACACACACACACACACACACACACACACACACACACACACACACACAGACAGAGCCAGTGGCGGACAGGCCATCAGGACGTTCCCCGGTACCGAAGTAGGCCGGTCGGGCCACTCGGCCCACTCCGATCGGGCCACTAGGTCCACCGTTTCCTCGCAGCGAGGCTCCTCCCCGTTGACAGTTCTCTAGCCCCCCCCTGGTCTCTTCTCTGAGTTACACGTCCCGCTGCCTCCTGGAGTGACCACACACCCTTGGCCGAAATGTCCTTAAAGTGAAGTCTGAGTACGAAATATATCTCAAATAATGTATGCACTGTCATTTTCCCACATAAACATAACAGTCTGCAATGAAATGTTTGTCTCCTGTGCGCTCCACTTCCTCCTTGGCGCACCGGTAACTTTCTCAAAAATATATACTAACCCGTTATCCTGACCCGTTATCCTGACTTTTTCTGTTTTTTTCTGTCCCTTTAGGGCAGTGTTTCTCAAAGTAGGGGGTGCGTCCCCCCTGGGGAATGACAGGGGGGGCACGAGAGACCAGGAGGAAAAATGGTTATTAAAAAAAATAAAAACATAAATTGAAAAATTATTGATTCGAAAATAATACGATACAGTACAGTACTATTACGTCTGGGTCTCTGTGTTTCATTCAAACTCAGCTCTGTATGTGTGTGGAACGAGCCATTTTGTGTGCATGCGCGAGTGAGAGAGAGAGAGAGAACGCACCGGTACCGGAGATTGTTGTTGTTAGCTTCTGGTGCTAGCAAGCTACGCTAACGGATATAAGGAGTTTTTTCAACAACAAGGTGGAGGAGAGTCCTTTCCTGTCAGACTGAGAGGTTATATAGACAATTGTATTCATTGGGATAAACCCCTTGAGATGCACCATCTCGTTTTCAAGGGGGTCCCGACAATAGCAACAACTTACAGACATACATAAACAAAAAGCAAATCAGTTTCATCAATATCAGTTATAACAAGTACAGACCAGTTGAAAGTGAGATAACAATGCTTGTTTAAACATACCCAATGACGCAAGAGATCTAATAACAGCAGGTAAAGTATTCCAGTCTGTTGGGGCTTTGAAAATGAACGCTTTTCTGCCAATCAATTTTTTTGCAGCGGGGAAAGAGAAATAAATCTGAACAGAATGTCTAACTTGATGATTTGGTGAGTAGGGTGCAAAATACTGCTTTAAATAAGGGGGATAGTTAAGATAAATGCATTTAAATATCAGCTGAAGCCAATGCGTGTGTCTTCTTACATTTAAAGAAGGCCATTTAAGCAATGTATACATTGTGCAGTGATGTGTACGAAAAGGACAACCAAGAACAAATCGGCATAGTCTGTTAGGGTGTAGGGTTCTGTTAGGGTTTAACCCTAACCCTAACACTATGTTGAGTGGAGCAAGATCTGATTTATGTGCATTTTGGTAGAAAACATCACAATAGTCCATAATCGGAAGAATACGTTGAGAAGCAATTCTCTTTCGGACACTGAGCGTAAAACAATTGAGAGCAGTGTAAAACACCGATTCCGTAATTGACTTTTTGTATTACTGTACATGCTTTATATGTAGTTTAAATGAAAGTTCAGAGTCTAGCCATACACCAAGATATTTAAAGCTATCAACTTTATGCAGAGAAGTGCCATCCTTACATGTTATTACTACATTAGGTTTGGATTTGAGCTTCTGCCTGGTACCAAAGACCATGGTATAAGATTTTGTTTTGTTAAGCAGTAGTTTATTGTGTGATAGCCAGTCCTGTAAGATATTAAAATGTGGATTGTTGCAGTAGAAAATTCCTCTGTAGCGACCGGTACATTAATGGGAAACCCTACATGTTTGAGCACCCTCTATGAAACGTCAAGCTACCCCACAGCACCCCCAAAATAAATCTCTGGCGCCGCCACTGAGCCTGCAACCCCGTTCTGAAGAAATGTGCAGTGCCAAACAGGCTCATTGCAGCCACTCATGCTGTGATAAGAAGACACACTTTTCTGCCAAATATCAGCATTTTCTTTCTTTTCATTTTTTTGCACAGATTGCAAAGAATTATAACTTATTGTTCTAGCAAAGGGATTGCACAATTGTATTATGTATTTATTGTTTTGAGCACACAGACTTATGGAGCATTGTTTTATTATCACTGTTCTAGCAAAGTGATTTTTATTTATTTTTTAAAGGAATGCTCACGTTCATATTGATGTATTTTAATAAATGTTAACTTGGCCCATTACGTGACTATTTGTGTTGGGGGGGCCCGACTTTTTTTTTTCTCCAAAGGGGCCTGAAAGAAAAAGTTTGAGAACCACTGCTTTAGGGGCTCCGTAGATATCTACTAAACTAACACATACAAATAAAGAGAGTAATGTAGGCCTGTTATACTGAGTGATATATCATACACACTGCTCTGCTTTCTGCACGGACCTCACAGCTGTTCTCACTGTAAACATCGCATCTGATTCAAGCAGTTAATAAAATAATATTACATTACATTACATTACATTTAGCTGACGCTTTTATCCAAAGCGACTTACAATAAGTGCGTTCGACCAACAAAATACAAACTAGAAGAAAACAGAATCATATAAGTACATCAGGCCTCATAGAGCAAAAACATTTCAAGTGCTACTCAACTGGCTTTAGATAAGCCAGTCCTTTATTAGTATATAAGTGCTCTGTTAGTAATTATATCGCTCGAAGTGGAGTCGAAAGAGATGAGTTTTCAGTCTGCGCCGGAAGGTGTGTAAGCTATCTGCCGTCCTGATGTCAATGGGGAGCTCATTCCACCATCTTGGAGCCAGGACAGCAAACCCACGTGTTTCTGCTGATGGGAACTTGGGTCCCCCTCGCAGTGCGGGTGCAGCGAGTCGTTTGGCTGATGCAGAGCGTAGTGCACATGCTGGGGTGTACGGTTTAACCATGTCCTGGATGTAGGAAGGGCCAGATCCATTCGCAGCATGGTACACGGTGGTACATGGTAATATCCAGGGGATGCATGCAGAGCTGTCATTGGCGGAGGATCCATCAGTGTATCCTCAGATATAGCTCCTCCAGAGAAATGAGATGTCCTTCAACATGGCGCGCTGAAATCCATTTCCGGGTCACTACCGGAGGACCGAGGAGTCGAGGAGTCGAGGAGTCGAGGAGTCGAGGAGTCGAGGAGTCGAGGAGTCGAGGAGTCGAGGAGTCGAGGAGTCGAGGAGTCGAGGAGTCGAGGAGGGGAAATTAGAGAAATTAGAAAGCTTCATGGAAAATGAATGTTGACAATGTTTTGTGATCATTTTAGCCTCTTCTGCATGTCCAGATCATTAATAGTAACAATCAACTGATTGTTATGCATTACACTTTCAAAAATAATGTATGCTGCAGCCCACTGACATGCTTTGAAATCAACATATTATCCAATTTGTGATCCCCCACAGGACTTAAAAAGCACCTAACTAGATCATGAAAATATGAGGGTATACCCCCAAACCCCCCTAATATGTTTGGACCTATGTATTTAGGAAATCCTGGATACGGCCCTGCGCACAACACCTTCTTGGCTGATCTGTTCTGAACATCGGACATCCCCCTTCCCCCCTCAATCCCATTGCTCCCTGGGCGCTGTACTATAGAGCGGTGCAGGGATGACGTATTTACCCAGAAGTAAGCTGCGTATGGGTTCCTTCAACAAGAAAGCAATGGGATTTCTCCATAGGATTTTGGAAAATAGCTCGGAATAAGGTCTGTGGAAATGGCCATTTCTACTGATCATAATTCCATTGTTGAGGTCTACTAGAATAGATTTATACTGAGCAATTTTCCAAACTCACATTGGTTTCTCATACAGCATCTCTGTAAAGTATGTGTATTCACCGGTATTAACGGCTTGTTGGAGCTCCTGCCCCCCCTCCCTGTGAGCCCAGTGTGCTCTGATTGGTCGGGACGTTGCAAGGTCCGTTGCTGCGATCTGCTGCGAGGAGCAGACAGGCTTCCGGGTCGGCGATACAGGAGAACAAGCGAAACTCATCCTGAGCACACACAAACATTCACAGCCGAAGTAAAAACATTAAGTGTGCCTTGATATTGAGTACGAAAAAGGTTTATAATACTGTGAGAATGGGTCTGCGGAGAGCATCTCCGCGATCCCAACGTAGTAGCCCGAAAAACGTTTACCCATTTAAACAGTCGAGGTAGATACCTTGTTTGTTTTAAACTTCATAAATACACAAACAACAATGGATACTTACAGGTTGTGTACCCGAATCTCCTGCTGGTCCAAACAAAGTAGGAACAGCATCGTTCTTCTGTGCCCTACGCTGTACATATCCAGCATGAATCGCTGAAAGGTTTGGGAAGCTTTGTTTTGTGAAATGCTGGCAGAGGGTGTGTCCCAGGAAGTAAACAATGGAAAATAAGAAATCTCCAACGAGGCGTTTTGGGGCAGCATAGACTGTGTTAGAGTTGTACTCGCTACAGGGTGTACTTTGAGGGTTTGTGACTCTGCAGACCGTTTACATGCATAAAAACCTTCATAACACACAAGGGGACGGGTAATAACCAGAAAAGCATGACATGGGCCCTTTAAGATCAATATTCAAAAATACAGATAAAAAATTGTACAAGTTGAAGCGTTTGTTTTAACAGTTTGCAGGAGGCAGGTACTTGCTTTCAAGCAAAACAGGGGAAAAAAACGTATTCCTGGTCCTATTCAGCTACTTGTTAACAACCATCGCTTTTCAGACACGTAAACTGTCTGATGTATTTAATGTCGTAGAACAAAACGTGATCCATCTCTTAAATTTGTGTCAACCACAGACCTTATTTCGAGCTATTTTCTAAAATCCTATGGAGAAATCCCATTGACTCTGAGATGAGGGAACCCGTAGTGGTAAAATGCTAACTTCACTTCCGGGTTTTAGGGCACGTCACTGCACCACTCTATAGCTGCCCACTGCTCCTATAGTATTAGGGTGGGTTAAATGCAGAGGCCACTTTTCACTGTGTGTGTTGTGTGCTCTGCATGTGTGACCCTTAAAGAGGGTTTCATCCCTCCGATTCTATTTCTAATAGCGATTAGTCTAAATGTGGACGAATATCAAATCACAAAAGTCACATGTATTTGACGTAGGATATATTTTGTCCATCTGACTTACTATCTAAGATCACATACATCGTAGCATTAAAGTGCACAGTTTATTATTATTTGGGGGGGAGCAGAAATGTAAAATGGGAGGGCCTGGCCTGGTTGGCTCTAGTCTAGAACATATGGAACAAATATCAAAACACTGAATGCTTTGAGTTTCCAGCTCCTGAGGCAGCTCAGACATCTTCTAACGGTTCTTGGGCCCTTTGGATGTCTTCTTTGAGGATTTCCTGTTGAACTGTGTGGAGAACCCGGCAGACCCATAACACCCTGGAGATATCATATACTCCATCTAGCCTGGGAACATGTATGTCCTGGAAGGATGGACAGTCCTGTCTACCTCAACTGACCCAGCCTAATATGAAATGTTGAAAATGGACCTATGATAAACTTGTTAGCTGTCTTGAATACATAACTTATTTTCAGAAATGTTCAGTGGCATGCTTTGTGAACAAACCATTGTTGTTTCTATGAGGTGTCGAAAAAGTGGATCTGAGGCATTTCTTCCATACCCCTGTCGATGTGTTTTAACCTATGTCACACAACCAAATACATTTCCCTCGTCCTTATGTCTCCTGTCTTCGTCTTCTCCACCGTTCCTCCACCCTGCTGGCCTCTGTTAGAAGCAACAAAGACTTTGACACATACTTAAACTGTGTGCCAAACCATAGATGCATTTATGGAGGTTCTAAAACAAACACCCTCCCAGTCCAGAAGCAAGTTTTACATTTGCTTTGTTGTTTCCTATTAATGCAGCAATTACAGTTCATTATTAATGTTCCTCATCATGAAGCAGCCTGTTTGTGAGCACATGGCATGCACACCAGAGGCCAATGAGCTCACCCCGTTAAACACAACGATTTATAAATCATGAGCTCCTCCTGGTTCCATAATTTCTCTGATATAGCTTTACTTTCTGCAGTGGTAGAAGATGAAGCCACATCTTTCCCTTAACCTGTTAAGCCCTGAGCCTGTTTTTCAGGCCTCAGGGCTAGAAAATGACATTCCCAGAGCAAATGACTATATATTCACTTCTAAAAGGGGTAAATGAATAATCTTTTTTCTCAAAGGAATGATACACCTGTGAGTTGGATGTAGAAAAGTCAGAATCAATATAGATTTTTTTTAATTTTAAAGGTGCCATGACATGCTTTTCCCGCCCCCGTATTATGTAGCTTTTTATGCATGTAAACGGTCTGCAAAGTCACAAACCCTCAAAGTACACCCGTACGCACAAAGTGCGCGAGTAAAACTCTAACACAGAAAAGACCTGTCTATGCTGCCTCATTGGAGATTTTTCTTTTTCCATTTTTTTCTTCCTGGTCTAATTGACGTAACGACGACCAAATGGACCAATCCGTGGAGCTCCTCACACACCAGGATCCCTTGGCGTCATTATCAAACGCAGTGGGGGGACCTTTAGCGTACATATTCAACTATCAGGGAGTCCCATTGACTTGCATAGAGCTCCATGAACGTTGGTAATAGACGAGTTGGGATCGTGGAGAAACACTCACTCAGCCTTATCTTTTCTCAGGCTGTGAGTGTGTGGCGAACTGTGTGGCGAACAGCCTGGCTGTGAGTTTATGTGTGTGCTCAGGCTGAGTTCTGCGATGTCTCGCTGTCTCGCAGACCCCACAAGATGTGGAGCTTCAACAGCTGTTTCTACACGGACCACTATTGCGGTAAGCATGTTGTAACTTCCGGTTGTTGTCATCTCCGGGTATCCCGTGTGCCCGTTCTGTTGCTGATAGCTTATTATCTTAACTTAATCGATCGTTTTAAAACTCTTGATCACGGCAAATGCCTGACGTTGTAATCACACGTTACTATAACTTAAGCTCTCACAACTCTCCTTCTCTTAGCGACTGTAACTCCACAGTTGCCTACACTCTTTTCGGGTTTGCTAACGGTAGCTACTTTAGCTTGATAGCTAGCCATGGCTCTTTCCCCACCCTCGGGTGCTATTTCCTGCTCTAACTGTCTCATGTTTGGTTACTTCCCTACCTCCTTTACTGGTACCGGTACATGTGTTAAATGTAGTATAGTTGTTAGGTTGGAGGCGGGAATCATAGCCATAGAAGCCCGGCTCCGCATCTTAGAAAGAAACTCAGCTACAGTAAAGCCCATGTTAGCCGGTGCGGACCGGCAAAAGGTAGCTCCTATTAGCCGTCCCCCGGCAACTCCCGAGCAGCAGGGAGACTGGGTGACTGTTCAGAAGGGGCATAACGCGAAACCCGCAGGTCCCCACCAACCCGTTCACGTATCTAACAGATATTCCCCACTCAGCGAGACACCCGCTGAGAAGCCAACTCTGGTTATTGGTAGCTCTATTATGAGACACGTGAAATTAGAGACCGAAGCCTCCACAGTCACATGCATTCCGGGGGCCAGAGCGGGCGACGTTGAGGCGCATCTTAAACTGCTGGCTAAAAATAAACGTAAATACAGTAGGATTGTTATTCACGTCGGTGGTAATGATGTTCGTATACGCCGATCAGAATGCACCAAACTTAATGTGGAGTCGGTGTGTAGTTATGCTAAAACAATGTCGGACACCGTAATCTTCTCTGGTCCCCTCCCCAATCTGATCAATGATGACATGTATAGCCGCATGTCATCATTTCAGCGCTGGTTGTCTTGGTGGTGCCCAGCAAACAATGTGGGCTTCGTCAATAATTGGACAGCCTTCTGGGGAAAACCTGGTCTGATTAAGAGAGACGGCATTCATCCTACTTTGGAAGGTGCCGATCTCATTTCGGCAAACATTTCAGGGCTTTGTGGACTTAATCCATGACAAACTGGAGTTGAGACCAGGAGGCGGAGTCGCAGTCTTACACGCTTCTCTGCGCTCTCTCCTAGGCAGTCATCCATAGGAATCCCGAACCCAATAAAATACCCAATATTAGCGGTGTGTGTGTCTGCCCAAGGACAAGTTAAGGTAAAACCTAATAGAGGTGTCATACATAATAACCTAATCAAAGTAAATGTAACAACTACTACAGTGCAACAAAACAGGAAGATTAAATGTGGTCTCTTAAACATAAGATCTCCTGGAGTATTAAATGTGGTCTCTTAAACATAAGATCTCTAGCATCTAAAGCAATATTGGTAAATGATTTAATATCAGATTATAATATTGATATATGCTGTCTCACTGAAACTTGGTTGAGACATGAAGAATATGTCAGCATAAATGAGGCCACTCCACCCAGCCATATCAATACTCATATTGCCCGAGGCACGAGGAGGTGGAGTTGCAGCCATCTTTGACTCAAGTTTACTTATCAATACTAAACCAAAATTAAATTATACCTCCTTTGAAAGTCTCGTTTTTAGTCTTACGCATCCGACCTGGAAAACTTTGCAGCCAATCTTATTTGTTACAGTGTACCGTGCACCAGGTCCTTATTCAGAATTCTTATCTGAATTCTCTGAGTTTTTATCAACTTTGGTTCTTAAAACAGATAAAGTAATTATCGTAGGTGACTTTAATATGCATGTTGACGATGATAAAAATAGCCTTACTGTTGCATTTAACTCTATATTAGATTCTGTTGGTTTTTGTCAGAGTGTAAATAAACCAACCCACTGCTATAATCACACTCTCGACCTTGTTCTGACTTATGGTATTGAAATTGAGCAACTATTAGTCGAACCGCATAATCCTGCTTTATCCGACCATTTCTTAGTAACTTTTGAAGTACTGTTACGAGACTACAAAGCATTAGTCAAAAGCTCCTGCAGCAGAAACCTATCTGTTAGTGCTATAGCCAAATTTAAGGAAGAGATTCCACCAATACTTAACTCGATAGCATGTCTGCATGTAAGGGAGGAAACTTATACAAAATGTACACCACCCCAAATTGATCATGTTGTTGATAGTGCTACAGATGCGCTGCGAATAAAATTAGACTCTGTTGCTCCTTTGAAAAAGAAGAAAATAAAACAACATAGACTAGCTCCATGGCATAATGCCGAAACCCGCAAAATAAAGCAAAAGTCGAGACAACTTGAAAGGATATGGCGTTCTACTAAACTTGAAGAATCTCGTTTAATTTGGCATATTACTCTCAATGAATATAAGAAAGCATTGCGTAAAGCGAGAGCAGCTTACTACTCTTCATTAATAGATGAGAATAAGAATAATGCAAGATTTCTTTTCAGCACTGTAGCCAGGCTGACAGAAAGCCACAGCTCGATTGAGCCTTCTATTCCCATAGCACTCAGTAGTAATGATTTTATTTGCTTTTTTAACGATAAAATTGTTACTCTTAGAAACAAAATTAATGACCTCTTGCCTTTGACCAGTATAGTGTTATCAACAGCTCCCGGAAACATAAGTTCTAATATTACACTAGATAGTAAACTAGAATGCTTTTCAGCCATAAACCTTGAACAATTAAATTCAATGATTCTCTCTTCTAAACCATCAACGTGCATGTTAGACCCAATTCCAACTAAGCTGTTGAAGGAAGTTTTTCCATTAATTAGCACTTATTTATTAAATATTATGAATATGTCTTTATTATCAGGCTATGTTCCACAATCATTCAAAGTAGCAGTGATAAAACCGCTTCTTAAAAAGCACAACCTCGATCCAGAGGTTTTAGCCAACTATAGACCTATTTCTAATCTTCCGTTCCTCTCAAAAATTCTTGAGAAAGCGGTCGCAAAACAGTTGTGTGATTACTTAAAAAACAATGATTTATTTGAAGCTTTTCAGTCTGGCTTTAGAACACATCATAGCACAGAGACAGCTCTGGTTAAAGTCACAAATGACATTCTAATAGCCTCTGACAAGGGACGTGTCTCTATTCTTGTTTTGCTCGATCTCAGTGCTGCATTTGATACTATCGACCATGATATCTTATTGCAAAGACTAGAGCACTTAGTTGGCATACAGGGTACTGCTTTAGACTGGTTTAGGTCCTATCTATCTGAACGCTCTCAGTTTGTACGTGTCAATGATGAATCTTCCACGCAAACCAAAGTTAGCCATGGAGTGCCACAGGGCTCAGTGCTCGGACCTATTTTGTTCACATTATATATGCTTCCGTTAGGCAATATTATAAGGAATCATTCTGTAAACTTTCATTGTTATGCGGATGATACTCAACTATATTTATCAATCAAGCCTGATGAAATTAATCATCTAAATACAATTCAAGACTGCCTTAAGGACTTAAAAACGTGGATGACCTTAAACTTTTTGATGTTAAACACGACCAAAACTGAAGTTATTGTACTTGTCCCGAAGAATCTACGAAACAAATTATCTAAGGATATACTAACTATGGATGGCATTAATTTGGTCTCCAGTGAGACTGTAAGGAATCTTGGTGTTATATTTGATCAGGATTTATCCTTTAACGCCCACATAAAATCAATTTCAAGGACCGCCTACTTCCATCTACGTAACATTGCAAAAATCAGGCATATCTTGCCTCAAAACGATGCAGAGAAACTAGTCCATGCATTTGTTACTTCAAGGCTGGATTATTGTAACTCTTTATTATCAGGGTGTACCAAGAAGTCAGTCAAGTCGCTTCAGCTGATTCAAAATGCTGCGGCTCGTGTACTAACCAGAGTTAGGAAAAGGGACCACATTACTCCTGTTCTGGCTGCCTTACACTGGCTCCTTATAGAACACAGGATAGAATTTAAAATTCTTCTTCTCGCCTACAAAGCCCTTAATGGGCAGGCGCCATCTTACCTTAAAGAACTCATTATACCCTACTGTCCTACTAGGGCATTGCGTTCCAAGAATGCAGGGTTGTTGGTTGTTCCTAGAGTCTCTAAAAGTACAATGGGAGCCAGAGCCTTTTCTTATCAAGCTCCACATTTGTGGAATCAGCTTCCAGTTTGTGTTCGGGCGGCAGACACCCTATCCGTTTTTAAGAGTGCGCTTAAGACCTTCCTTTTTGATAAAGCTTATAGTTAGGGCTGATTAGATCCAGCCCCTAGTTTTGCTGATATAGGCTTAGTTTGTCGGGGGACATCTTACTTCTTCCTTCTCTCTGTCTATACCTGTGTACTCTCATGTTCCGATTAACCCAGCTTCCCCAAATGTCTTTCTTTTTGGTGTCTATATACGCCGGGATCCGGAGTCATGGATGATCCTGCGCTCCTCTGTCCTGGATCGCGAGCCCTGGATCTTGAGTCGTGGCTGTGGTCCTGGATCATAGGTCCTGGATGGATATCCTCGTGGATTCATCTTCCTATTATACACACATGCATTTCCAAACATTTGGACTACCTATGTTGCAAATGTATTATCTTTTCAATTTACACACGGCATCTATTGCACGTCTGTCCGTCCTGGGAGAGGGATCCCTCCTCTGTTGCTCTCCCTGAGGTTTCTCCCATTTTTCCCTTTAAACTGTGGGTTTTCTCCGGAAGTTTTTCCTTGTACGATGTGAGGGTCTAAGGACAGAGGGTGTCGTATTGTCATACTGATATTTTGTACAAACTGTAAAGTCCACTGAGACAAATGTAACATTTGTGATATTGGGCTATATAAATAAACATTGATTGATTGATTGATTGACCCCACGCAGCAACCAGGAAACCACACCAGTAACCCAGCTCACACTGTCCGCTCCTCGATCCTCAAAGGGCGGAGCAGCGAGCCCCGCAACATCCCGCCAACATGGCACCCCACGCAGCATCCTCATCTGTTTGTCATTGTCACTACCCGATCTGCCGCCCTGCCCTATCTGCAGTGCGCATGTGCGAGATGGGCCGCCATGTTTGACAACTACATACGGCAACTCTAATAGGACACTTGACACAGTGGCGTTTGGCAAAGCAGAAAAAGAAAACTCGAGATAGATGAGACAGAACAAGAGAATAAAGTAAACGGGTATAAAATATATGACAGTAAAAAAAGTTAATAAACAAGAATACAGTTTGAAAGGGGAGTGATTTGTAAAATATCCATAAAGAAAAAGAAAATCTGCTTACAGTTCTGTTTCATATGGGTGTTGAGAGATGTATCCATAGATCTCTTCATGTTGCTCTCACAGTGCACCAGATTGATGCTTTAAACTTCAACATTTAAAAAAAAATCTGTCCCCCGGACCCCCCTAGTGGTTAGATCCACCCCCCACCTAAATCATGGATTCACATGAATATGAAACTAAATACATTTGCACACATCTTGTGTCCATATCCTTCTGTTTTGGTGGTCACGCCACACCGTGCACGTGCATGCATGCACGAGTCATGGTGAGATATCTGGATTAAGAGGTTGCTTTTTCTTTGCACAGCATGAAAGAAAGGCCAAATGAATGAGCTGTGATTTCAGTATTTTCAAGCAGAGGTCAATCATTTGTACGGCCCTCGGAGGATGTTGGAAAAATTGAAATGGCCCTTGAGAGGAAAAAGGTTCCCCACCCCTGCATTAGAAAGTCAAGGTAAACTTGTGGTTAATTTGCGGTCTGCAATGCGGGAGTCCGGAGTTTGAGAAGCCCTGCTATACAGAGATGCTGTATGAGAAACAAATGTGAGTTTGGAACATTGAACAATGTAAATCTATTCTAGTAGACCTCAACAATGGAATTATGATCAGTAGAAATGTCCATGTCATGGGATCTTTAAAGTAAATTCAGATTGAACATAGTAAAACATTTTAAATTATAGTGTCTGTCCAAAAAAAATACATTACTTATAGTGAAAACCACCCGGTTAACAGGTTAACTTGACTACAATAAAGTAAATATCAAAGAAAAGTTCTACATTTAAGTTTTAGAGTAAAAAGTATTTAAAATAAAAGTACCCATGAAGAGGCTATATTCTATTGCTGGGTTATTATTACTGATGAAATACTGTGGATCTGATTTAAATAAAATATTGCATCACAATATATACACAAGCATATCCTTTAAAGTAAAAATAAAATTAGCTGGCGGATAAAAGAAGTGTAAGTACCTTAAAACGGTACTTGATTAGATCGTTGTCATCCACAGCTTTTATGTTCAGTGCCTCTAATATTTGCATTTGCTCAGGTGTTAAAGGTAGGGTAGGTCATTCACTTCAGAAACACTTTTTGTTATATTCCATGGAATGCTCTTAACATCCCGATAGCAATGAATATATTAAATGCTTTGACAATAAATACATAAAAAAAACGTCATCTGTGGCGCTGTAAAAAGCACGACCAATCATCTGAGCCGGCCCGGGTCAGATAATTGGATGGCCTACCTGGTATCTGGTATTTGTATTTATTTATAGAAGGACCATTAAACAAAAACATTAATCTCAGCAAAGAGAAGAGATGCAATATGCCAGATTATAGCTAATAGATAATTTCCATCTGTGCTCCTCAGACAGGTTCATAACAATCAATAAACAAATAATAACATTGCATGATCTCTATCAGTCAAACCATTTTAAAACCTGATTTAAGTACAGCTCAATAAATTAATAGTACACTTGAAATACACTTACATGATCTCGGTCACTCAAATAATTATAAAGCCTGATTTAAATACAGGTTACGAACATAATATTTAGTACACTTCAAATACACTTAAATAAAATATCTAAGATATAGTATGACAATACAGTTCAAATACATTTAAAAAAACAACAACTCAGATTACAGTGTAATTAATGTTGGCATGACTGGTTGCTTAATATCATTTTTTTTGCACCATAGGAAAACGAGTTAAAATCAGTACAGGTTTTAAGTTCAACTGGAAAAGTATTCCAGTGCTTGATGGCCGTAAACGAAAAATGCTGACCGTCCAAAGGCAGTGCGCCTCAGAGGGATGATTAGATCTGCATTTGATGCAGATCTGGAGTTTCTGCAACTCTGCTCACGGCGAAGCTGAAAAAAGCCCCTCAACGGTGGTGTTGTAGAATTGTGAATGATTCTGAATACCAATCGAACTCGGGAAAGTAGAACAAGACTATCAAAACCGAACAGTTTGTATTTGGACAGTATATTGCAATGATGGTGTTTTAATGACTTTCTATCCATAACTTTTAAGGCTTGTTTATAAAGAACCTCAAGTGGTCTCATAGCAGTCTTATTAGCAGGTTATACAGTAGTGAAAATGTGATAGTATCATGGCATGCAAAAAGGTTTTCGATGCTTCTATGGTTAATGAGTTATATGTTTACATTTGAAAATGTTATATTTCAGCTTTCTAGTCATGCTTCTAATATGGCTTTCAAAAGTCAAATTGGCATCCAAGATCACTCCCAAGTATTTGACCTCATTGACGTTTTCAATTATTTTACCATTCACACGAAGCTGTGGATGCGTGGTTGTTTTTTTCTTATTCGTGAAATACATTGTCACTGTTTTGTTAGTGTTTAACTTTGCTTCTTTTGAATATGTGGCCCTTCAGCTGAAATGCTCCTCTCGAGCTCTGTTCCTAAATATCTATAGACCACCCAAATACTGTGCAAGCTTTTTTGATGACTTTACTGAACTGCTGTCTATAGTGTGTATTGACTTTGACCGTCGAGTCATTGTTGGTGATTTTAACATCCATGTTGACAACCCCCAGGACAGAGGGGCTAAATAACTGTTTTGTGTTCTTGATAGCTATGAACTGACTCAGCATGTGACGGAGCCCACGCACAATAAGGGGCACACTCTGGACTTAATTATCTCAAAGGGTCTGAATATCTCTAAGGTTGTGGTGACTGATGTTGCACTCTCTGACCATTCCTGTGTTTTCTTTGAGAGCTCTATTTCTGTTCACAAAAATGTTCAAAAAGAGGTAACCACAAAGCGATATTTAACTGAAAATACTAGGGAAATGTTTACTCAGAATTTTTCTTCCACACTTGCCCCTGCTAACATCTCAGTAAATGAGCTAGTAGATCATTTTAATTCAAAAATAAAAAATGTTATAGATGCCATTGCTCCAACTAAGGTAAAGGAAGTGTCTGGCAAGAAAATATCTCCATGGAGAAAGGCCATGACCGTGAAAACAGAAAAAAGAGAATGTCGAAAAGCTGAACGCAGGTGGCGAAAAACAAATCTCCAGGTTCACTTTGAAATCTATAAAGAGAGACTTGGCCTTTATAATTTGGAATTGAAAAACGCACGACAGTCTTTCTTCTCTGACATCATTACCAAAAACAAAAACAACGCACGTGCCTTGTTTACTACCGTCGACAGACTAACTAACCCCCCAGTGTCAGTAGCCTCTGAATTTCTATCCACCAGGGCGTGCAATGATTTTGCCTCCTTCTTCACTGACAAAATTCAGAAAATCAGACAAGCAGTCAGTGCCTCTGCATCAGGAACAGCAAATGTGTTGTCCCTATCTCCACTTAACATCAATTCAGACATCATGACAGAATTCCATCAGATTAATGATAAAAACCTAGAGGACATTATTCAACTTCTGAAATCCTCCTCCTGCTGCCTTGATATTATTCCAACAGGATTTTTCAAAGATGTTTTGCCTTGCATGGCCTCAGATCTACTTCATATAGTAAACAAATCTCTTCACTCAGGTATTTTTCCACAGGCCCTGAAAACTGCAGTCATTAAACCGCTCTTAAAAAGAATAATCTAGATGCTTCAGTAATGAACAATTACAGGCCCATATCAAACCTCCCATTTCTAGGTAAAATCATTGAAAAAGTTGTTTTTCAACAGTTGAGTAATTTCTTGCATTTAAATAACTGTTTGGATGTGTTCCAGTCAGGCTTTCGTCCAAACCACAGCACTGAGACTGCTCTTGTAAAGGTCTTTAATGACATCCACTTAAACACAGACAGTGGCAGAACTTCAGTGTTAGTATTATTAGATCTCAGTGCTGCGTTTGACACTGTTGACCACAGCATATTACTAGACCGACTGGAAAACTGGGTGGGACTTTCGGAAACAGTTCTAAATTGGTTTGAATCCTACTTAAAGGACAGAAACAACTTTGTTTCTATAGGTAAATATACATCTGAGTTGACAAATATGACATGTGGGGTTCCTCAAGGCTCCATCTTGGGGCCTCTTCTCTTTAACATCTACATGCTACCACTGGCTCAGATAATGAAAAACAACAAAATAAGTTACCATAGCTATGCAGATGACACACACATTTACGTAACAATTTCACCAGGAGACTATGCTCCAATTCAAACACTGAGTAACTGCATTGAACAAATCAATGACTGGATGTGTCAGAACTTTCTCCAATTAAACAAAGATAAAACTGAGGTAATGGTTTTTGGAGCCAAGGCAGAACGTATAAAATGTAGCGCTGAGCTTCAGTCTGCAATGTTCAAAACAACAGATAAAGCCAGAAATCTAGGTGGTCATGGACTCTGACCTGAGTTTCAACAGTCACATTAAAACAGTTACTAAATCAGCCTACTATCACCTAAAGAACATATCTAGGATTAAAAGACTAATGTCACAGCAGGATTTGGAAAAACTTGTCCATGCTTTTATCTTCAGTAGACTGGACTACTGCAATGGTGTCTTCACAGGTCTCACTAAAAAATCTATTAGAAAGCTGCAGCTGATTCAGAACGCCGCTGCTCGAGTCCTCACTAACACTAAGAAAGTGGATCACATCACTCCTGTTCTGAAGTCTTTACACTGGCTTCCTGTGTGTCAAAGAATAGATTTCAAAATACTGCTGCTGGTTTATAAAGCACTGAATGGTTTAGGCCCAAAATACATTTCTGACCTCCTGCTAAATGATGAACCATCCAGATCTCTCAGGTCTTCAGGGACTGGTCAGCTTTCTGTCCCCAGAGTCAGAACTAAACATGGAGAAGCAGCATTCAGTTATTATGCTCCAAATATCTGGAACAAACTCCCAGAAACCTGCAGGTCCGCTGCAACTCTGACTACTTTTAAATCCAGGCTGAAGACTTTTCTTTTTGTCGCTGCTTTTCATTGAACTATTCATATCTTAGACTGCACTGTAACTTTGATCCATGTACTTTTTCTTTTAATGTTTATTTTATTATCTTTTCTTTTTAATGACTGATTTTAAATGCCATTTTCTTAACGTCTTTCATTTTTTGTAAAGCACTTTGAATTGCCTTGTGTTGAAAGGTGCTATATAAATAAACTTGCCTTGCCTTGCCTTGCCTTGCGTTGCGTTGCCTTGCCTTGCCTTGCCTTGCCTTGCCTTGCCTTGCCTTGCCTTGCCTTGCCTTGCCTTGCCTTGCCTTGCCTTGCCTTGCCTTGCCTTGCCTTGCCTTGCCTTGCCTTGCCTTGCCTTGCCTTGCCTTGCCTTGCCTTGCCTTGCCTTGCCTTGCCTTGCCTTGCCTTGCCTTGCCTTTAGAGTAAGACACAAGTCATTTAACCATTGAGCAACATTTTTGCAGCGTCGACGAGAGCTTAGAGGCAAGCTGTTCAGCATCTTTCCCATGAGTGTAAACCACTGTGTCGTCAGCATACATCTGGACGTTCACATCCTCACAAACAGATGGGAGATCATTAATATATATGCTGAACCACAGCGGTCCAATAATTGAGCCTTGTGGCACTCCGCAGTCTCAGTAGAATAATTGGTCCTAAAACCAAACTGCATAGGATGGAGTAGGTTGTTGTAGCTTAGGTGTGACACCAGCTGTTCCGAGACTACTTTTTCAACTACTTGCCTGTCAGCCTTCCATCTCGTGCACAAACTTATCTCGTGTTGGTCATGTGCGCGTTCTTGTGTGTTGGAAGAGGGGCTCTGTAAGGAAGTGTGGAGGAAGGGGCGGAATTTTTTCAAAGTGTGAGGCGCGCCTCCCCTGTGGGGCGCCAGAGAGCTTCAGGGGAGGCGCAGCGTGAGAAAAAAATAACGACAAAAAGATGAGTAAAGTGTCACTTCCACACTTTTGGCTGTCTGTGGAGACCGAGTTCCCCCAACGCGCCAAAAAGGCTGTACAAGTGCTCATTCCCTTCACCTCCACCTACCTGTGTGAGTGTGGGTTTTCCGCATTGACTTTGATCAAAGCAAGTACCGACCGGAAGCAGGACTCTGACCCCCGCATTATCCGCCTGTGCGCATCAAAGACGCAGACTCATTGTTCCCACTAAAGTAGGGGTGAGTGTAATGAGGAGGCAAAGTTGACGTTCAGTGTGTTGCCGGGAGCATATAAGGATTTATCCACGATGTTGAAAATGTTAAAAATGTTTAAAACATAAAGATAAAAAGGTTTAAAAAAGTTGTTGTTTAATGTTTTAAGGAGGTGACGCTACTCAGCCAATCAAATCGGTGCAGTCAGTGAGTCAGCACGATAGATTCAAACACACACACGAGACAAGAAGACAGAAACAGTCGGAGTTATTTCAAATGGCGTGCTCAAAAAAGAGGTAGACAGCGAAAACAGAGCATTTAATTACATTTTCTCAGTTCACTT
Organism: Gymnodraco acuticeps; assembly: GCF_902827175.1. Lineage (NCBI taxonomy): Eukaryota > Metazoa > Chordata > Actinopteri > Perciformes > Bathydraconidae > Gymnodraco > Gymnodraco acuticeps. The sequence goes on from NW_022992023.1 coordinate 361,109, forward strand.
TAGTCTATGTTATCCTGGTGGGTCTCAAACGTTTAGTTCACTATTTATGTAAACAAGTATTTCCAAGGCACACCTTTATATGATCTTTATAGTTAAAAGAATAAATACAATTCATACTATAGGACAGTAAAACAAGAATACAGTTTAAAAGGGGAGTGATTAGTACAATATGCATAAAGTAAATATGTTTACAGTTCTGTTTCACATGGGTGTTGTTGAGAGATGTATACATAGATCTAGTCCTTAATTTTGCTCTGAAAGTGCACAAGATTGATGCATTTAATTTCAAAATGCGCGAGTCATAGGTGTACTCTGGAACTTGTAAAAATAGCACTACAACCCTGAGAGCTATAAGTCTCCCCCCATTCTCTCTGAATAATTTAGGGTTGTTCTAAACTTTCTTTCTTTTTGACTTTTGGGTTATTACTGACATACATTGTTCTTCCCCTATTCTTCAGAACACATCCAGAACATCACTGCTAAAAAACCTTCTGGAAAACCTTCATCACTCTATGGGTGTAGGAACAGGAGAGGAACGAGGAGTTACAGACCAGCCAGTCGGAGTCATGGAGACCTCCAACCTTGTCTTGTGTTTTGAAGCTGGGCTTCATTAGTTTTAAGGTGAAATATGTATGTGGCTTTGAGTCATTGAGTGCTGCTGTTTCAATAAAGCTAACTTCCCCACTCCTCATGAAATCCAGGGCGTCACTCAGCGAGAGGCTTAGACATCTATCAGAGTGAGCAGGGCAACAGGCAGCCCCCAGGCTCCTGCATACTACCCCCCCCAGTCCCTGTTTCATCATCCAGTTCATCACTAGTGCAGCTGCACTCATTAACGCACTTTGATACTAAACAAATCGTTTTCATACTGCTGCTGTTTGGATTTATAGAGTACATGACTTGGGAAGTGAGTTGCCAAAAAGTGGTCCAGCACAACCAAAAGGCTTGTGGCTCATTATCAGCTGGGCAGCACGGAAAGATGAGGGCCCAGAGGGTCTGGCCCTTTAATGAGAGGGTCCACTCTTTGCGACAGCAATTCAATTTATGGGCCTGCATGGGGTCCTTAGCAGGGGGGGTGTGGGCTACAATACAATAGATTGGGGTGATTTGTAGGAATGGCCCGTCTGAAGTAGGTCCTTAAGCTCAGGCCTAACTTACTATAAACGAAGGGATACAAAAATAACATGTTGGTTTCAAATGTAACTTACATGTAGGCCTTTTCTTCTGTTATAAAGAATGCTGATATCAAATATGAAACGGTGTGCAAAATCCTAATTGAATGGTGAATTTAATCTACGCCTATTGGGTTCGTACGTTCAGGGAGAGTACCTTTGGTCAGTTATCATTCTTGGTCACAGCAATACAAACTGGAACTCTCTACCCACTCAAATCAAAGACATACATACATATACCACCTTTACACAGGCCCGGTTCCAGAACAAAATGACTTGGGGTGCATCTGAGATTACAGGGGGTGCAGCTGTAGTTTAGGTCTAGGTTTACGTGAGCAATAGTGGCCGGCAACTAGGCCTGTCCCGAATACCATTTTTCGGGCTCCGGATATTCAACCGCTTCGACACGTGTATTTCGGTTTATTCACGGCATTCATTTTGTTATTCTACAGTATTGTTGTTTTATAGTTATTTGTTAATGTAACCCAATTTGTGTTCTTTGAAATTGAAAAGGATATTGCATTGTGTTTGTTACTTTCGTTGCAGTTGTATATGTCTTAAGTGTAATTTGGCTTGGCTTCCTATTTTTTATGGATATGCTTTTATTTTGAAGGAGAGTTAGCGCTGTTGACAGGAAGTTGTTGTTGCTATGGAAACAACATTAAGGAGATTAACGGAGAAAAGTAATATCTGCATATAAAGACGGATAAAGTAAACAATAAAGTTTATGGTTAAGTGTTAGCACCTCCCGAAGAGGCACAAGCTCTTACATTGATATTGGAGATTTCAATAAATTCAATTTGGCAGACGCAGTGCAGCTCAGCTCCCAAAAAAAAGATTCGCATATTCGGGTACAGCCCTACCAGCAACAGCAATAAAAAATAGCATTGATGTTATGCCATAATCTGTCCCAATGAACAGATTATGGCATTTGTTATGTTTTGAAACCAAGCAAGTGAGAACATTTCAAGTGAGTTAAAAGTGCAATCCTGAAATATTTCATATAGTCCAAAGTGGACTGTGGCAAAGAAAAGCACAAAAGCTTCAAAACTGTACTGATATGAAATGAGAACATATTGTAAATCAAGGCACATATTATTCGAACCAGCTCATGGTTTGAAATGGCAAACATTGAAAAGCAAAAGTATTATTGAAACCATGTACTAAATCATCACCTTGGTCCCATCATATACTCTGGGAAGAGAATATTTACTGTGCTTGAAAACTGGATCACATCATCATCACGTGAGGCTGACTTTGTGACCTGGAGAACATTTCAGCTGCAACATTAGCTTGTTGATAAGCTTGGGATATGAGATCTTTTTGTAGCCATTCGTGGTGAAGGCATCTGTGCTATTGTATGCATTATGTTTGACCCAACATTTCTACAGGCATGGCAGAATATGGCACTATTTTCACATAAATATTCTAGCCATTGTCTATTTGTATACCACGAGCTGCAAAATGACCGCCTAACCCCACTGTACAGGCGGGTACTTGTTTAGATATACCTGGGCAGGCTCTGTTTTGCCGTGGTATCCTGGCCCCTGCGGGCCGCCGAGGGGCGGCGGTGTTTGGGGCGACGAAGACTGCTGCTCCGGGGGCGAGGGCGGCGAGTCAGGCGGGAGTAAGCTAGTGTCCACGACGGAGGGTAACGTGATGTCCCCATCTGACCTGTTGCTACTGTCTGCAGTAGAGGCAGTGTTGCTGGCGTTTAGTGATGGTTGCTTTAACCATTTTCGTATAAATGATTATCCACAGATGTGTGTCACTGCTGTGGAAGCACTTTGGAAATGATGCACGCGCAGCGGAGCAGGTCACGCGCACCTGACACAATTTGTTGTTTGTATTTTTCGCTCCGTTCTCTTTTTTGAATAGAGGGTGCATAACATTCAACTGGGGGTGCAATGCATGCCTATGCAACCCCGTAGAACCGGGCCTGCCTTTACAGCTAACTTAGACCCCGTCCACACGGAGACGAAAACGAACCAAATTCGATATCAAAAAAGTCTTCCGTCCACAAGGAATCGGCTCAAGAAACCTGTCCGTCCAAACGAGACTGCTCGACCCGCTGGAGACGCTGTAGTACATATGCCGGGCCTGTAAGTGGCGCTGTACTTCCGCCACAAAATACACCAAAAGCAGCGAATAAGACCCCCCGAGCATGGTTACCATGGTTGCCTGGTTGCCCTTCTGTTTATTCTCCGCGGTGGATTTAGCAACATGTAGTTCATGTAGTTCTCCATGTCCACTTGTTGATGATGGTTGTGGTAGAGGAGCTGTAGATTTTGCACTAACATTTGTAGCATGGTCAGTAGCGTCTGGAGCACGAAAGCAACCCTGTGATCCGCCATTGTTGTTTTTGTTGTTGGCGAAACACATCAGCAATGATGCGGGGTGAGCAGCAGAGGTGGGGAGAGGCGGGGCTATGGCGTCAACGTTACACGGAGCCGCAAGCGTTACGTCCGCAGATCTACCCACTTTGGGATGCGTTATCGTTTGAGGGCTCTGTTTCCGCAGTTCCGTTACGTCCTCGTGTGGACAAGCCATCTATACGATAAAGAACAGTAGCGGATACGACCCGTCTCATCTCCGTGTGGACGGGGCCTAAAAAACATGGTTCACTGAGAACTACACCTGCAGACTATTCTGTGTTTAGTATGGCGTGTGTGTTACATGTTGTGTTACATGTTGTGATCATGGATGTTGCCCCTTGTTTCTGTTATGAGATTGTGATGTGCTATATCTGACATGTAGTAACTAGGGCTGTCAGTCGATTAAAATAGTTAATCGCGATTAATCGCAAATTAATCGCACATTTTTTATCTGTTCTAAATGTACCTTAGAGGAATATTTTCAAGTTTTTAATACTGTTATCAACATATGAGTGGACAAATATGCTTTATGCTAATGTTTATTATCATTTGAACAATGACAAATATTCTCATGAATATTAAACACAACAACCTCTGAACATTACAAATATTCGCCTCAATTCAACCTGGAACCTCTCTCATACAATAATACAATACAAATGGTGTGTGTGTGTGTGTGTGTGTGTGTGTATGTGTGTGTGTGTGTGTGTGTGTGTGTGTGTGTGTGTGTGTGTGTGTGTGTGTGTGTGTGTGTGTGTGTGTGTGTGTGTGTGTGTGATGGATCGTTGGCGCTATGTGCAACTCAAGGCATATGCTCGAACGGGAGCTGCCTGGACGCTGCAATCATGTTGTGCACTATCCGTGCTGAGTGTGCTGACTTCTCGTACAATGTCCCACTGTCTGGCTTCCTGTATAAAGTAAAGTCAAGTGCTCGGCGCAGTTGTGGCGAAATGTCGCTCCTCTGTTTTCATTTAAACAGCTCCTTCTATCCATTAGCGCAGCTAGCTAGCACCAGATGCTAACAATGCACGTAAGGTCTCTCTCTCGCTCGCTCGGGCCACACATACACACACCCTCCCGGTCCTCCCAATAGCCAGTCGGTGCCTGCCGGTGAGCGTGGAAGTGTGGTCTGCCACAAGCGGGCGGCAGGAGCGGGGCTGTCAGCATCAGCTTGTAGATGGTATTTTAAACTCGATGCGCTCTGAAACTACGGGGCGGCCGAGGAACAAAAATACACATGCGTTAATCGCGTTAAAATAATTAGTGGCGTTCATTTTTTTTTTGCGTTAATTAATGTAATTTCGTTATTAACGCGTTAACTTGACAGCCCTAGTAGTAACGTGTTTGCATTTTATTGTTCTATTTTATCCTTTCCATCTACTTTTTTTTATAACTAATGCTGTTGATGTATTGTGATTTTAAAAGGTGTGTACATTATCATCTGGACAACAGCTGGAAATTAGCGACATTGGCTAAAGCTGCCCCATTTGTCCATGACACTATAAACAAATAAACTAAACTAAACGTTTGTAAATATGGCCCTGCCATTAGCTGGTTCCTCCCCATTCACTGAGTTCACTGCATGTCACTGGTCTGCACAGGAAAGGATCACAAGAGAGAGAGACAGAAGCACTTATGTGGAACACCTTTTAGCCCTTAGTTCTGTAAACCCCTGAGCAAATAAGAATATTTGTGTTTTTAAAACAAAACTAAGAGACTGAATGTTGATGGAAACATTCCAAAGCATCCTGTGCTAAATATCCACATTATAAGGATGTGAGAAGTGACACAAACCTATTTAAGGCTTTACCAGCAAAGTGTTGTGCATTTCTACATGTTTCTGTTAATGATCCATGAAAAGACTTGAACTGTTGCGTGTGCCGCCAGCAGAACTACGTCAGGTCTGGGTGAAGGAGGAAAAGTCTGAGCAGCCTCCGGTGGATGGATGGACAAAGGTTTGGTTTGGGGAATAACATATTTGGGGCGAAGAAGAGAGACAGCAATACAGACTGGACAAGTTGGAGGCTGGTGCCTTTTTCTCCAGGGGGGGGATCTACCAAAATGTAAGCAAACGTATACACAAACTCAAAACATGTCCTATTACAACGCAGGGCACACAGCACTTGAAACAGTCTATTATTTGAGTGCCTGTTTTTGTCAGCCTCCTTATTATGCTTACTGATCCCTATCCTGTAGCCCTCATTGGACAGCGGTGTTTACTCTCCTAAACATGGCTAGTCGCATAGCATCATCCATGTGGACTCTAGTTTGTTCATGCTTTTTAGTTTTTTCTGATATGTGCTTTAAAGGGCCCATGTCATGCTTTTCTGGTTATTACCTGTCCCCTTGTGTGTTATGAAGGTTTTTATGCATGTAAATGGTCACAAACTCTCAAAGTACACCCTGTAGGGAGTAAAACTCTAACACAGAAAATACCTGTCTCTGCTGCCCCAGAACGCCTTGTTGGACATGTCTCTTTTTCCATTGTTTTCTTTTTATAGTGTAGAAAGTACAGTGACGTATTGGGTATAGTGACTTCCTCACACACACACACACACACACACACACACACACACACACACACACACACACACACACACACACACACACACACACACACACACACACACACACACACACACACACACACACTCAATCTTTTCTCAGTTGCAGCTCCGCGGATTTCTCAGTCTGAACTCAGCCTGAGACTGCGAGATGCGGCGGGGCTCGTTCTGGGCTCGTTCTGAGCACACACGCAGACTCACAGCCAGGCTACAGGTGTGTGTGTGTGTGTGTGTGTGTGTGTGTGTGTGTGTGTGTGTGTGTGTGTGTGTGTGTGTGTGTGTGTGTGTGTGTGTGTGTGTGTGTGTGTGCTAGGGCTGGGTTCAGGCTGGGTTTCGCTGTGTCTCGCCGTCTCGCAGATCCCCCACAGCAAGCCAGCTCACACTGTCCGCTCCAGCAGCGAGCCCCGCAACGTCCCACCAACACGGCACCCAGACCCCACGCAGCATTCTCATCTGTTTGTCATTACTGGTGTCATTTCCTGGTTGCTAACAAACGCCATTGTAAAACATAATCACTGATGTTCCGCTGTAACGGTGGTGGACTCATCAGAACAGAGTGGGCGAGCTGACCAATCAGAGCACACTGGGCTCATAGGGAGGGGGGGGGGGGGCAGGAGCTCCAACAAGGTGTGTAGGACAGAGAGTGAATACACATACTATACAGAGACGCTGTTTGAGAAACCAATGTGAGTTCGGAACATTGAACAATGTAAATCTATTCTAGTAGACCTCAACAATGGAATTATGATCAGTAGAAATGGCCATGACATGGGACCTTTAAGTCACTCACATCTGTCTGGATCCATGCTGGGTCTGGTCCATAGACTGGTCTGATCCTGACGTTTGAAAAGGGAGGCAGGGGAAGCTAAATATAGCCCTGGTGTTGCTACAGGTAGTTAGCCAAGCCTTCTTGCTAAACCAGCTCCTTGAAAAAGAGCAGGTACATGGGCGTAGGAAGCATCTTGAATGTGGGGGGGGGACATTTTTAACGGGGGGTTTGGGGATCCCCCCACGAAAATAAATAAATAGATTTCCTGTATTCTGGTGCATTTTAACAGGTGGTTTGATACTTTTATGTGGCTATACTAGCATGAGGAAAATGATGGGTGCATTTTGTAATTTCATCCAGTAGTAGAGAAAGGAAACATATTTGATTATTAATTCAGAGCCGTCTTTGAATGAATAAAAAGCAGTTTAAATGCCCATTTTTTGTACATTTATATACAACAATAAATATTTGTGAGTGCATTGAGATATATTGTTGTGGAGAGTCATTTATATATAAATCGCAAAATATATTTGTGAATCCTTCTGTGAGCATTTATTAATATTGAGACTGATCTGACTCCATACAGATGTTAAGTTCACCTAGGAATGGTATCATTGACTTAAATGTTCAAATAAATGTTGCTCTTCTATCTATATTGGTCATATGATGCCCCTTGACTGAAATGCTTCCTGTTCAATATCCCCACTGACTTCCTTAACATTCTGGGATGAGAGTCCACATCACAATTTACTCTAAACTGTCATTTCCCTTTCATCTCTCACCTCAGCAATGGACCTCTCTCCACTGTCCCTGTGTTCTGCCTCTGACTCACTCTCAAGCGCCTAGATGTCAAGAGAGGTGGTGAAGTGATCATTATTTACTGAGCAGTATACTCTTTCACATTGAATCATAACAAGTCATACTGAATGTAAATACAACGGACTCTAAAGTAAGTCCCAGTCTGTGATATTGGACATTTTGAAGACTCAAAGCCCCAAGCAGTAGGTAGAATATTAGCTAGTCTATGTAATGTGCACAGAAAATAAACAGTTAACTGAATACTGGGATGGAAATTGCCTATAAGCACTCAGTAAAACATAAACACACACAAAAAGCTTCTGAACGATAAGAAGTATAATTAAAACATAATGCACATTATCATTTTCAGAGAGAGTACCGAAGTTAAAGAACTCAGAAAATAATCTCTTATCGAACTGAGGCTCCATTAAAACACACTGACTGCGTCTCTACATGGACACCATGGTGTTTACATGAGCACAGAGAGATCGGGTTATTCATGTTCCCTGTTTACATGATAAATACTAGTAACCTGGCATTTCGATGCCTTTTCTCATCTTAACTATTCAGTATTTGTATCTCTCTATCATGACATAAAGACGAAACTCTTCTCCAGAAGTGAGACGCTTTTGCCGCCATCACTGTTAACTGATTAACTGCTACCAGCTGATTACTTACTTTCCTCTTCTTTGAATTTTTTTTTCTTATGTCCATGTTGTCTGGGGGAGAAAACATATCAAACCAAGAGATCGTCAGCTTTGATTTTCGCTGTATTAACCTCTTAAACCCGAGGGTCCCCCCAGTGGACCCCTCCCACCGTTTTTTTACGAGACTATGTCTCAGGGCTTCTTAACATTTATGAAACTATTAATGTTTCATCATACCCTTTTAACGGTAAGAAACTCAGCTAACTGACACTATGAACTATTTTTAGCTAAAAGAAACACAAGAGTAATACCAAGCCTTTGAATTAGCATGGAGCGAAAAAATGCTAACTAATGCTAACGGACTTTTGCACAGCACTCACAGTAGAAATGCTCTTATTACTTATCGTAACTGCACAAACAAGATATCCGATTAAAGCTGAGACTCCACAGATTCCACACATGTAAGGTCATCACTGTACGACCCCGAATTCCTGGAGCTATCAGCCAGAAAAGAGAAAGTAAACAACATCCGGTTTCAAAAATATTACAATAATTACATCTTACCTTTTTTGATTTGTGATCAAAAGTTGTGTTCAACGGAATAAAAACGCCACTCAAGGTTAATCCAATGTCTTTGTGTCACGTAGACATTTTTACTGATAATCCATCATCATATTTATGGCAATATACTGGGTATAAAGTTTTGCCGTCCAGGCTTGTACTTTCAGATATGCCTCGTTTGCTTCTCTATTACGTCCGCAATGGTAATGTTTACGTGGATTTGGGAACTGCCCATCGATTCTATTGGATGTAATGGTTAAGAAAAAGGTGTAAATCACCCAAATCGACCACTGGGTTCCAGAGATATGGTCCTGCGTAAAGTATAAAGAATGCCAGCCAGCGTAAGCACATTACGCAGCAGACTTTACTTATTGTTTACTACGGAAGCGCACGGAGCACAGAGCGGACAGCAGATAACGGAATTGCAGTTTTATTGCTTATAGATTATCAGAACATTTCAAAGGGGACACTGTCACATTGGATATTAACCCATGGATTAACTACATCATCGTTGTTATCGTTTTAATGCCATTGAAGACCAGTTTAGACCAGACAAAGACCAAGGTAAGCCATGTTAGCCTAGCGCATGTTAGTACCTAGCGCCACTTGTTTTGATGTACGTTTTTGTTGATAACGTCGCGAGTTTGTATCTTTCAGTGTTGAGGTGGGCACCGTTAGATTCTGTGTCTTTACGATCATAAACAATGTGTTGGATGTGCAGCTAGGATAAGTAATAAGGGAGCTAGGAGTGATTTTCGGTGCAGTAATAGGTTAGCATTTTTCGCTCGGGGCTAATTCAGAGGCTCACTGTTAGCATTGTGTGTTTTTTCAGAAAAAAAATGAAAAATTTCAGTTAAATGAGTTTTTTCCCGTTATATGGATATAAAATATTCATAGTTTATCAAATATTAAGGTTCCTTAGACGTTGTTTTCCTGCAAATGACGCGATTTCGGCCCCGGAACCGGGTCCGTGGGGCCTAAGAGGATAACAGAGTATGTTTTTTTCTTTTTTTTCTTTTTCACAACAGTTGTCTTTGGATGGAATGAATACCTATAGTGATAATTCAAAGTAATAAAATGATTTTTACAGTGAAAAAGGTCAAATTACCCAGAGGTGATCCGCCTGGACTTTATTTTTCTAAACCTATCTAAAAAGGTCAAATTTCACTTGTTTTGCATCAATCTTGATACAGGGTACTTATTATATGTTATAGTTTGGATTCCTAAAGCTTTTAGTCTACTAACCCATCATTCAAGGGTGGTTTTCACTATAAGTAAAGGGGTTTTCTTTAGGCGGACATTATAATTTACATGTTTTTACTATGTTCCATCTGAATTCACTTTAAAATAAAAACATCTATATTGATTCTGACACTTCTATATCCAACTCACATATGTAACCTTGCTTTCAGAGAAAAGATTATTAATTTACCCCTTTTTAGAAGTGAAGATATAGTCTTTGTTGTGTTCGTGGCATTTTCGAGTCTGAAACCTGAAAAACAGGCTCAGGGCTTAAGAGGTTTCCTGAACATTTGGTGTGTGTGCCTTACCTCCGCTACCGGCATCGCTTCATACAAAAGATCTGAGCTGTCCAACTATGATAACACTCCTTGAACATGCGCGCGCTATCAAGCCCCCAGGAAGTGCGCCGGAGTCTGATGAGAATATTCGTGCTGGTCAAACGGCGGTACTACACTTCCTTTAGATTGCTGGGCACGGAAACACTTTTTCCCTTTGACTTACATGGGGAAAGAGTGGTCTGTAACTCGTTGGATAATTTTTTTTAAACTAAATAAACTACCCAGTATGAACGTTTGTATAGCCCTTATTAAAAACATTCGTTCCTCAAGTTGTAAAAATGTGCTAATAACGTTACTCTGAGAGTTATTTCCCTCTGCATTATGAACGCGCATCTAACCCACGGGACCGCGCTGCCCGGCACGTTCATGTTACGTGTTCAGTACTACATGAGTTTCTCTTTACCCATGGATGCACAATAACAACGGACCATATCGCCTTACTGCGATCCCACGGAGCTGTAATAATGGATATATTGCACATGTTTGCTGTAATTCATCATTTGTAAAATATTATACTACATGGGCTGTATGATTAAATCTTGTACCGTAAATGTTGTATTAAATAAAGTTAATATTACCGACGTAGATTAACGTTCCTGTAGCTTCTTATTGCACTTGCAATTGTTTTAGTTACTTGTGGGCTACTTAACATGAATAATCACAGTTACTATCCTTTTACTCCATCACATTTCAAAAATAAATAGGCTATTGTTATTTTAACTCCACCACAGTAATCCATCATCAGCTTTACTTTTTAGATAAAGTTTTAACTCACAATTGATAATAACAGGCTTCAACATATACATTTGTATATATTACCAAGTGATTTCATGTACAACCCACACAAGTATCATGCTAAATGAAGCTCTGTTGCTTGGATATCACTAGATCCTGATGTCAGCGTAATATAACGTACATAACGATTGATGTGTAACTTAGCATAATTGACTAGCTAGCCGCTAGCTGCTAACTGCCGCCTCGTTAATATAAATCCAGTACCATGCTGTCATGAACGCGCGGTGCTGTTACGTGTACGCAAATTCACGTGCTTAATATGAACGAGCCTTTTGGGCGGCGTGGTTAAAGTTGCGCATGCTCTATGAGTGCACATACGAGTACTTCTCAGGCATGCTGGGTAATCTGTGATGTTTCGCTCTCTCAAAAGTTGGGCAATTTTGTCATCATGCGCCATTGAGCAACTATCATAGGAATTAATGAGGCCCCGCCTCCCACGCTGAATCCAGTTCTTATTATACATCTATGCGCGCTATAGAGAACCGCAGTGACGCATCCTAAAACCTGGATGTAAACTCCTTCCGGTTCCTTCGACAAAAAGCAATGCAATTTCTCCATAGGATTTTGGAAAATAGCTGGAAATAAGGTCTGTGGTTGAGACACATTTAAGAGACGGATCACGTTTTGTTCAGCCGGATAATCTCCACATGTCTATCCTACTTTTATCATTTTCTAAGCATAAATCTAGTCGCCAGAAGCAAAATGCTAACGTTATGCTATAAAGGAACTACAGCAGGGTCGCTGCTTCAACGTCACGCCAACTTAAGATCCATATTCAAACACACAGATTGTAAATGGTACGAGTTGAAGTGTTTGTTTGAACAGTTTGCAGGAGGCAGGTACTTGCTTTCAAGCAGAACAGGGCAAACAAACTTAGCAGGAGTGTTTTACGTGTTCGGTGTAATGGCGTAAAACGGCCTGGACAACTTCTGTAGTCCTATTCAGCCACTTGTTAACAACCATCGTTTTTCAGACACGTAAACTCTTCAAAAATCACCAGTGGGGTCACTGCTGATGTATTTAATGTCGTAGAACAAAACGTGATCTGTCTCTTCAATTTGTGTCAAACACAGACCTTATTTGGAGCTATTTTCCAAAATCCTATGGAGAAATTGCATTGCTTTTTATCGGACGTGGTAAAAATGCTAACTTACTTCCGGGTTTTAGGATGCGTCACTGCGGTTCTCTATGGGAGAATCTGCCTTGGTACAAAGTAGCAGTGAAAACATGGTACGGAGTTTCATTGATTTGGGCATTCTCTCAATAAGCAAGTGGAATGGATTTGATAGTGAAGCACTGACACAGCGCTCTACAAAGTGCGGCGAGTGGATAGACCAATTCACGGACTTTCCACATGGTAAAAGTGGGGGGGTCTAAACTAATCATTTCAAAAAGTGGGGGGGACTTGTCCCACCCTCATATAATGGCTGCGACGCCCATGAGCAGGTATACTGCCTTCCTCTGTCCTCTGTCCTTAACTCCTGCCTATGTCAGGCTGATCAGGTCCGAGCTCTTTCACTCTCAGCTTTTCCTCCAATGTTAGTCAATGGGAAAAGGTCTTTCTGGGCCGGGTGACGTCACAGAAGTTGCAGTACCGCCGTTTGGACACTAGACATTTTGGTCACAGAGTCCGGAGCACTTCCTGGGGGCTTGGGTGGTGCCCCTATGGGCCGGCCGCCACTGGTTGGGTAACTGGAAACAGAACAAGAGATAAGATGAAAAACAAAAGTAAAAATAATAGGGCTATATTGCATGATATTTATTACTCTTGTTCTACAATTACAAATCGTTCTATTTTGTGCCTCACTCCCCCCTTTCCTCACCTGGCCCAAGTCATTTTGGAAGTGAGATGTTTCCTTTGCAAGCGTTAAGGACTACTGAAATATAAGTCAATTGAAAGCATATTTTGTCGGAAATGTGATGCACTTTGACTTGTATGAAAAGAGAGAGGGTTGTATTTTCTGACACTTTGTGAGTCTCCTTACACACCGGGGACAGATGTTTCTGTTTAAAATACATAAAAAGTGCATTTGGCCTAATAGGTGACCTTTAATTCACAAAAGCTGTCTTCAAATCATTAAAATCCAGATATCTGCACCGGTTTCAAATGAAAGAAGACAACAACGTGCACAGGATACAAATAAAGATGAAATTCACTCAACATCTGTGTGCTGGGAAAGGCTGAGGGGTGAAATCATTAGAACAAGTCTGGAGGTCTCGAGAAGCTGTTTGGAGCTGAGGCAATTTATTTGGTTTTCTAGTTATCATGGTCATGGGTAATGCCTTGTGAAATGATTTGGGGTTTCCAGGCAGTGCAGTCAGCATGAAGCAGAAACAAAGAAATTATCCCTTTTATAGCTAAATGTTTTTGGCTGTTGACTGTGCCCTCCCCCCCTTCTCTCCTTTTCTCTCTCTTGTTCAAAGACGTGGTCCCACTGCAGTTGAGTTTGAAACCCCAGCCAGTCCTTGCATATCTCTTCACCTTGGGTTCTTTGCTTTGTGTTTATGAGTATGGAGGTCCCTAAAGCTTTCTCTTCTGTCAGTCTGCTTCTTGGTCAGCTAACATCCAGTTTGTGCAACCACCCAGAGTCTCTGTTAGCTTTAGCCAGACCCTGAACCGGGCCTAGAGATTGCTTTGCAAGCTAGTTTATTTACTAGGGGCCTCGGCTGAAACCAAGCCATTTGCTAATTCTGGGGCCTCAACCTCATGCAAAGCAAGCTCCTGAGTCAGGTGCCTCTTCCCAAACCAAGCCAGGATCTGCACCCTTACTGCCTCAAAGTAATTTCATAAATCGGTTGAAAGCTCTGGAAAATCCCACAAGCAGACCAGATTATTGTGTCACATAACTTGATGTCACTGCTTTATGGAGTACATCTTGGGTAGTAAAATACATTCTTATTCTCTGCTGCCTTTACTTCACATAACTAATGCTTAATGAGTTAATTTAAAAGTCACACACACATATATTTACCTCTCTCAAAATGAACTGATTGAGTTGACTGAATTGAGAGAGGTTAGAAACTTGAGTGAAGCTTTAATCATGTTTAAAAATGAAAATGGTCGCACCGTGGACACACTCATGTCACACACACTTTGTCCCCATGGTAAAATGCTGTGAGGCAGACAGAGGAGAGGAGATACTCATCCTGTGATTACACTTTTTAAAGATTATAGTTTGCATAGAGTTACTGCAGGGCTCGTTCTCAGGCAGCTCTCAACACTATGACTGGGTTAGGGTTAGCAAAGAGCAGCCACCATCCGTCCTGCAGGGAGAACTCTCTTTTCCACTTACTTTGTTCTGGGAAAGAAAAGTAAGTGGTATAAAGCTGAAATGACTTTCTGCTGAGACTGCAGTTATTGTACACGCAGAAACCAGAATCATGAACACCAAGATAAGATGGGAAATCTCTTCCTGGTATTAGTCAATCTAAAAAACTCAGTAGAATTAGGAACTTGCTTTAACGTTTCCTGGCCTACAGTACTTTAATAAAAAGGGCAGTTTTGAACAAATTAGGGCAAAGACAGAAAAAAAGAAACTATTCATGCTTGTTTAGCCTTTTTATCGAAGAATAAAAAAAGACATGGGACCACATCAGACAAGAAAACAATGCCCACAGCTTCTAATTAGGTTTGAAATGTGGTAACTAGAATATATCGAGATTTCCAATTATTTTCAAAGAAGACAAGAATGAAAACAGCCTTCAGGAGATATAAGTCTTTGCTTCACATGGTTCCACTTTACAGGCTTGAAGAGAAACAAACAAATTGCACCTCATTTGGTTGGGCTGGGTATTTTTAACTGCTTTTGGCTGGCAAAGCTGCAGCTCAATCAATTGCATGCTTGAAAACAGAACTGACTCGGCAGAAAAAGCT